>NW_027366069.1:0-82530 GCF_046119375.1 Phyllobates terribilis
GAATGAAAGGAGCTGGCATCTCACTCTCTTTGAATCTTCTTTATCATGCTAGGATTTAACAGGAAAAAGCTAAAAATTTCAGAATTGCACCGTGCAATGTGGAGATATTACTGTTTGTGCATTTACAATATTCATTGATTTTTGCCATGAAAAACATGTTTTTCATATACCAGAAATGTTTGAAGCTACTGACTGAATGAAAGGAGCTGGCATCTCACTCTCTTTGAATCTTCTTTATCATGCTAGGATTAGCAGGAAAAAGCAAAAAATTTCAGAATTGCACCTTGCAATGTGGAGATATTACTGTTTGTGCATTTACAATATTCATTGATTTTTGCCATTGAAAAACATGTTTTTCATATACCAGAAATGTTTGAAGCTACTGACTGAATGAAAGGAGCTGGCATCTCACTCTCTTTGAATCTTCTTTATCATGCTAGGATTAACAGGAAAAAGCAAAAAATTTCAGAATTGCACCTTGCAATGTGGAGATATTACTGTTTGTGCATTTACAATATTCATTGATTTTTGCCATTGAAAAACATGTTTTTCATATACCAGAAATGTTTGAAGCTACTGACTCTCTCTGAATGAAAGGAGCTGGCATCTCACTCTCTTTGAATCTTCTTTATCATGCTAGGATTAACAGGAAAAAGCTAAAAATTTCAGAATTGCACCGTGCAATGTGGAGATATTACTGTTTGTGCATTTACAATATTCATTGATTTTTGCCATTGAAAAACATGTTTTTCATATACCAGAAATGTTTGAAGCTACTGACTGAATGAAAGGAGCTGGCATCTCACTCTCTTTGAATCTTCTTTATCATGCTAGGATTAGCAGGAAAAAGCAAAAAATTTCAGAATTGCACCTTGCAATGTGGAGATATTACTGTTTGTGCATTTACAATATTCATTGATTTTTGCCATTGAAAAACATGTTTTTCATATACCAGAAATGTTTGAAGCTACTGACTGAATGAAAGGAGCTGGCATCTCACTCTCTTTGAATCTTCTTTATCATGCTAGGATTAACAGGAAAAAGCTAAAACTTTCAGAATTGCACCGTGCAATGTGGAGATATTACTGTTTGTGCATTTACAATATTCATTGATTTTTGCCATTGAAAAACATGTTTTTCATATACCAGAAATGTTTGAAGCTACTGACTGAATGAAAGGAGCTGGCATCTCACTCTCTTTGAATCTTCTTTATCATGCTAGGATTAACAGGAAAAAGCTAAAAATTTCAGAATTGCACCGTGCAATGTGGAGATATTACTGTTTGTGCATTTACAATATTCATTGATTTTTGCCATTGAAAAACATGTTTTTCATATACCAGAAATGTTTGAAGCTACTGACTGAATGAAAGGAGCTGGCATCTCACTCTCTGAATCTTCTTTATCATGCTAGGATTAGCAGGAAAAAGCAAAAAATTTCAGAATTGCACCTTGCAATGTGGAGATATTACTGTTTGTGCATTTACAATATTCATTGATTTTTGCCATTGAAAAACATGTTTTTCATATACCAGAAATGTTTGAAGCTACTGACTGAATGAAAGGAGCTGGCATCTCACTCTCTTTGAATCTTCTTTATCATGCTAGGGATTAACAGGAAAAAGCAAAAAATTTCAGAATTGCACCTTGCAATGTGGAGATATTACTGTTTGTGCATTTACAATATTCATTGATTTTTGCCATTGAAAAACGTCCAGAAATGTTTGAAGCTACTGACTGAATGAAAGGAGCTGGCATCTCACTCTCTTTGAATCTTCTTTATCATGCTAGGATTAACAGGAAAAAGCTAAAAATTTCAGAATTGCACCGTGCAATGTGGAGATATTACTGTTTGTGCATTTACAATATTCATTGATTTTTGCCATTGAAAAACATGTTTTTCATATACCAGAAATGTTTGAAGCTACTGACTGAATGAAAGGAGCTGGCATCTCACTCTCTTTGAATCTTCTTTATCATGCTAGGATTAGCAGGAAAAAGCAAAAATTTCAGAATTGCACCTTGCAATGTGGAGATATTACTGTTTGTGCATTTACAATATTCATTGATTTTTGCCATTGAAAAACGTCCAGAAATGTTTGAAGCTACTGACTGAATGAAAGGAGCTGGCATCTCACTCTCTTTGAATCTTCTTTATCATGCTAGGATTAGCAGGAAAAAGCAAAAAATTTCAGAATTGCACCTTGCAATGTGGAGATATTACTGTTTGTGCATTTACAATATTCATTGATTTTTGCCATTGAAAAACATGTTTTTCATATACCAGAAATGTTTGAAGCTACTGACTGAATGAAAGGAGCTGGCATCTCACTCTCTTTGAATCTTCTTTATCATGCTAGGATTAGCAGGAAAAAGCAAAAAATTTCAGAATTGCACCTTGCAATGTGGAGATATTACTGTTTGTGCATTTACAATATTCATTGATTTTTGCCATTGAAAAACATGTTTTTCATATACCAGAAATGTTTGAAGCTACTGACTGAATGAAAGGAGCTGGCATCTCACTCTCTTTGAATCTTCTTTATCATGCTAGCATTAACAGGAAAAAGCTAAAAATTTCAGAATTGCACCGTGCAATGTGGAGATATTACTGTTTGTGCATTTACAATATTCATTGATTTTTGCCATTGAAAAACATGTTTTTCATATACCAGAAATGTTTGAAGCTACTGACTGAATGAAAGGAGCTGGCATCTCACTCTCTTTGAATCTTCTTTATCATGCTAGGATTAGCAGGAAAAAGCAAAAAATTTCAGAATTGCACCTTGCAATGTGGAGATATTACTGTTTGTGCATTTACAATATTCATTGATTTTTGCCATTGAAAAACATGTTTTTCATATACCAGAAATGTTTGAAGCTACTGACTGAATGAAAGGAGCTGGCATCTCACTCTCTTTGAATCTTCTTTATCATGCTAGGATTAACAGGAAAAAGCTAAAAATTTCAGAATTGCACCGTGCAATGTGGAGATATTACTGTTTGTGCATTTACAATATTCATTGATTTTTGCCATTGAAAAACATGTTTTTCATATACCAGAAATGTTTGAAGCTACTGACTGAATGAAAGGAGCTGGCATCTCACTCTCTTTGAATCTTCTTTATCATGCTAGGATTAGCAGGAAAAAGCAAAAAATTTCAGAATTGCACCTTGCAATGTGGAGATATTACTGTTTGTGCATTTACAATATTCATTGATTTTTGCCATTGAAAAACATGTTTTTCATATACCAGAAATGTTTGAAGCTACTGACTGAATGAAAGGAGCTGGCATCTCACTCTCTTTGAATCTTCTTTATCATGCTAGGATTAACAGGAAAAAGCAAAAAATTTCAGAATTGCACCTTGCAATGTGGAGATATTACTGTTTGTGCATTTACAATATTCATTGATTTTTGCCATTGAAAAACATGTTTTTCATATACCAGAAATGTTTGAAGCTACTGACTGAATGAAAGGAGCTGGCATCTCACTCTCTTTGAATCTTCTTTATCATGCTAGGATTAACAGGAAAAAGCTAAAAATTTCAGAATTGCACCGTGCAATGTGGAGATATTACTGTTTGTGCATTTACAATATTCATTGATTTTTGCCATTGAAAAACATGTTTTTCATATACCAGAAATGTTTGAAGCTACTGACTGAATGAAAGGAGCTGGCATCTCACTCTCTTTGAATCTTCTTTATCATGCTAGGATTAGCAGGAAAAAGCAAAAAATTTCAGAATTGCACCTTGCAATGTGGAGATATTACTGTTTGTGCATTTACAATATTCATTGATTTTTGCCATTGAAAAACATGTTTTTCATATACCAGAAATGTTTGAAGCTACTGACTGAATGAAAGGAGCTGGCATCTCACTCTCTTTGAATCTTCTTTATCATGCTAGGATTAACAGGAAAAAGCAAAAAATTTCAGAATTGCACCTTGCAATGTGGAGATATTACTGTTTGTGCATTTACAATATTCATTGATTTTTGCCATTGAAAAACATGTTTTTCATATACCAGAAATGTTTGAAGCTACTGACTGAATGAAAGGAGCTGGCATCTCACTCTCTTTGAATCTTCTTTATCATGCTAGGATTAACAGGAAAAAGCTAAAAATTTCAGAATTGCACCGTGCAATGTGGAGATATTACTGTTTGTGCATTTACAATATTCATTGATTTTTGCCATTGAAAAACATGTTTTTCATATACCAGAAATGTTTGAAGCTACTGACTGAATGAAAGGAGCTGGCATCTCACTCTCTTTGAATCTTCTTTATCATGCTAGGATTAGCAGGAAAAAGCAAAAAATTTCAGAATTGCACCTTGCAATGTGGAGATATTACTGTTTGTGCATTTACAATATTCATTGATTTTTGCCATTGAAAAACATGTTTTTCATATACCAGAAATGTTTGAAGCTACTGACTGAATGAAAGGAGCTGGCATCTCACTCTCTTTGAATCTTCTTTATCATGCTAGGATTAACAGGAAAAAGCTAAAACTTTCAGAATTGCACCGTGCAATGTGGAGATATTACTGTTTGTGCATTTACAATATTCATTGATTTTTGCCATTGAAAAACATGTTTTTCATATACCAGAAATGTTTGAAGCTACTGACTGAATGAAAGGAGCTGGCATCTCACTCTCTTTGAATCTTCTTTATCATGCTAGGATTAACAGGAAAAAGCTAAAAATTTCAGAATTGCACCGTGCAATGTGGAGATATTACTGTTTGTGCATTTACAATATTCATTGATTTTTGCCATTGAAAAACATGTTTTTCATATACCAGAAATGTTTGAAGCTACTGACTGAATGAAAGGAGCTGGCATCTCACTCTCTGAATCTTCTTTATCATGCTAGGATTAGCAGGAAAAAGCAAAAAATTTCAGAATTGCACCTTGCAATGTGGAGATATTACTGTTTGTGCATTTACAATATTCATTGATTTTTGCCATTGAAAAACATGTTTTTCATATACCAGAAATGTTTGAAGCTACTGACTGAATGAAAGGAGCTGGCATCTCACTCTCTTTGAATCTTCTTTATCATGCTAGGATTAACAGGAAAAAGCAAAAAATTTCAGAATTGCACCTTGCAATGTGGAGATATTACTGTTTGTGCATTTACAATATTCATTGATTTTTGCCATTGAAAAACATGTTTTTCATATACCAGAAATGTTTGAAGCTACTGACTGAATGAAAGGAGCTGGCATCTCACTCTCTTTGAATCTTCTTTATCATGCTAGGATTAACAGGAAAAAGCTAAAAATTTCAGAATTGCACCGTGCAATGTGGAGATATTACTGTTTGTGCATTTACAATATTCATTGATTTTTGCCATTGAAAAACATGTTTTTCATATACCAGAAATGTTTGAAGCTACTGACTGAATGAAAGGAGCTGGCATCTCACTCTCTTTGAATCTTCTTTATCATGCTAGGATTAGCAGGAAAAAGCAAAAAATTTCAGAATTGCACCTTGCAATGTGGAGATATTACTGTTTGTGCATTTACAATATTCATTGATTTTTGCCATTGAAAAACATGTTTTTCATATACCAGAAATGTTTGAAGCTACTGACTGAATGAAAGGAGCTGGCATCTCACTCTCTTTGAATCTTCTTTATCATGCTAGGATTAACAGGAAAAAGCAAAAAATTTCAGAATTGCACCTTGCAATGTGGAGATATTACTGTTTGTGCATTTACAATATTCATTGATTTTTGCCATTGAAAAACATGTTTTTCATATACCAGAAATGTTTGAAGCTACTGACTGAATGAAAGGAGCTGGCATCTCACTCTCTTTGAATCTTCTTTATCATGCTAGGATTAACAGGAAAAAGCTAAAAATTTCAGAATTGCACCGTGCAATGTGGAGATATTACTGTTTGTGCATTTACAATATTCATTGATTTTTGCCATTGAAAAACATGTTTTTCATATACCAGAAATGTTTGAAGCTACTGACTGAATGAAAGGAGCTGGCATCTCACTCTCTTTGAATCCTTCTTTATCATGCTAGGATTAGCAGGAAAAAGCAAAAAATTTCAGAATTGCACCTTGCAATGTGGAGATATTACTGTTTGTGCATTTACAATATTCATTGATTTTTGCCATTGAAAAACATGTTTTTCATATACCAGAAATGTTTGAAGCTACTGACTGAATGAAAGGAGCTGGCATCTCACTCTCTTTGAATCTTCTTTATCATGCTAGGATTAACAGGAAAAAGCTAAAACTTTCAGAATTGCACCGTGCAATGTGGAGATATTACTGTTTGTGCATTTACAATATTCATTGATTTTTGCCATTGAAAAACATGTTTTTCATATACCAGAAATGTTTGAAGCTACTGACTGAATGAAAGGAGCTGGCATCTCACTCTCTTTGAATCTTCTTTATCATGCTAGGATTAACAGGAAAAAGCTAAAAATTTCAGAATTGCACCGTGCAATGTGGAGATATTACTGTTTGTGCATTTACAATATTCATTGATTTTTGCCATTGAAAAACATGTTTTTCATATACCAGAAATGTTTGAAGCTACTGACTGAATGAAAGGAGCTGGCATCTCACTCTCTGAATCTTCTTTATCATGCTAGGATTAGCAGGAAAAAGCAAAAAATTTCAGAATTGCACCTTGCAATGTGGAGATATTACTGTTTGTGCATTTACAATATTCATTGATTTTTGCCATTGAAAAACATGTTTTTCATATACCAGAAATGTTTGAAGCTACTGACTGAATGAAAGGAGCTGGCATCTCACTCTCTTTGAATCTTCTTTATCATGCTAGGATTAACAGGAAAAAGCAAAAAATTTCAGAATTGCACCTTGCAATGTGGAGATATTACTGTTTGTGCATTTACAATATTCATTGATTTTTGCCATTGAAAAACGTCCAGAAATGTTTGAAGCTACTGACTGAATGAAAGGAGCTGGCATCTCACTCTCTTTGAATCTTCTTTATCATGCTAGGATTAACAGGAAAAAGCTAAAAATTTCAGAATTGCACCGTGCAATGTGGAGATATTACTGTTTGTGCATTTACAATATTCATTGATTTTTGCCATTGAAAAACATGTTTTTCATATACCAGAAATGTTTGAAGCTACTGACTGAATGAAAGGAGCTGGCATCTCACTCTCTTTGAATCTTCTTTATCATGCTAGGATTAGCAGGAAAAAGCAAAAAATTTCAGAATTGCACCTTGCAATGTGGAGATATTACTGTTTGTGCATTTACAATATTCATTGATTTTTGCCATTGAAAAACGTTCCAGAAATGTTTGAAGCTACTGACTGAATGAAAGGAGCTGGCATCTCACTCTCTTTGAATCTTCTTTATCATGCTAGGATTAGCAGGAAAAAGCAAAAAATTTCAGAATTGCACCTTGCAATGTGGAGATATTACTGTTTGTGCATTTACAATATTCATTGATTTTTGCCATTGAAAAACATGTTTTTCATATACCAGAAATGTTTGAAGCTACTGACTGAATGAAAGGAGCTGGCATCTCACTCTCTTTGAATCTTCTTTATCATGCTAGGATTAGCAGGAAAAAGCAAAAAATTTCAGAATTGCACCTTGCAATGTGGAGATATTACTGTTTGTGCATTTACAATATTCATTGATTTTTGCCATTGAAAAACATGTTTTTCATATACCAGAAATGTTTGAAGCTACTGACTGAATGAAATGAGCTGGCATCTCACTCTCTTTGAATCTTCTTTATCATGCTAGGATTAAGAGGAAAAAGCAAAAAATTTCAGAATTGCACCTTGCAATGTGGAGATATTACTGTTTGTGCATTTACAATATTCATTGATTTTTGCCATTGAAAAACGTCCAGAAATGTTTGAAGCTACTGACTGAATGAAAGGAGCTGGCATCTCACTCTCTTTGAATCTTCTTTATCATGCTAGGATTAGCAGGAAAAAGCAAAAAATTTCCGAATTGCACCTTGCAATGTGGAGATATTACTGTTTGTGCATTTACAATATTCATTGATTTTTGCCATTGAAAAACATGTTTTTCATATACCAGAAATGTTTGAAGCTACTAACTGAATGAAAGGAGCTGGCATCTCACTCTCTTTGAATCTTCTTTATCATGCTAGGATTAACAGGAAAAAGCAAAAAATTTCAGAATTGCACCCTGCAATGTGGAGATATTACTGTTTGTGCATTTACAATATTCATTGATTTTTGCCATTGAAAAACGTCCAGAAATGTTTGAAGCTACTGACTGAATGAAAGGAACTGGCATCTCACTCTCTTTGAATCTTCTTTATCATGCTAGGATTAGCAGGAAAAAGCAAAAAATTTCAGAATTGCACCTTGCAATGTGGAGATATTACTGTTTGTGCATTTACAATATTCATTGATTTTTGCCATTGAAAAACATCATGTTATTCATATACCAGAAATGTTTGAAGCTACTGACTGAATGAAAGGAGCTGGCATCTCACTCTCTTTGAATCTTCTTTATCATGCTAGGATTAGCAGGAAAAAGCAAAAAATTTCCGAATTGCACCTTGCAATGTGGAGATATTACTGTTTGTGCATTTACAATATTCATTGATTTTTGCCATTGAAAAACATGTTTTTCATATACCAGAAATGTTTGAAGCTACTGACTGAATGAAAGGAGCTGGCATCTCACTCTCTTTGAATCTTCTTTATCATGCTAGGATTAGTAGAAAAAAGCAAAAAATTTCAGAATTGCACCTTGCAATGTGGAGATATTACTGTTTGTGCATTTACAATATTCATTGATTTTTGCCATTGAAAAACATGTTTTTCATATACCAGAAATGTTTGAAGCTACTGACTGAATGAAAGGAGCTGGCATCTCACTCTCTTTGAATCTTCTTTATCATGCTAGGATTAACAGGAAAAAGCAAAAAATTTCAGAATTGCACCTTGCAATGTGGAGATATTACTGTTTGTGCATTTACAATATTCATTGATTTTTGCCATTGAAAAACGTCCAGAAATGTTTGAAGCTACTGACTGAATGAAAGGAGCTGGCATCTCACTCTCTTTGAATCTTCTTTATCATGCTAGGATTAGCAGGAAAAAGCAAAAAAATTCAGAATTGCACCTTGCAATGTGGAGATATTACTGTTTGTGCATTTACAATATTCATTGATTTTTGCCATTGAAAAACATGTTTTTCATATACCAGAAATGTTTGAAGCTACTGACTGAATGAAAGGAGCTGGCATCTCACTCTCTTTGAATCTTCTTTATCATGCTAGGATTAGCAGGATAAAGCAAAAAATTTCAGAATTGCACCTTGCAATGTGGAGATATTACTGTTTGTGCATTTACAATATTCATTGATTTTTGCCATTGAAAAACATGTTTTTCATATACCAGAAATGTTTGAAGCTACTGACTGAATGAAAGGAGCTGGCATCTCACTCTCTTTGAATCTTCTTTATCATGCTAGGATTAACAGGAAAAAGCAAAAAATTTCAGAATTGCACCTTGCAATGTGGAGATATTACTGATTGTGCATTTACAATATTCATTGATTTTTGCCATTGAAAAACATGTTTTTCATATACCAGAAATGTTTGAAGCTACTGACTGAATGAAAGGAGCTGGCATCTCACTCTCTTTGAATCTTCTTTATCATGCTAGGATTAACAGGAAAAAGCTAAAAATTTCAGAATTGCACCGTGCAATGTGGAGATATTACTGTTTGTGCATTTACAATATTCATTGATTTTTGCCATTGAAAAACATGTTTTTCATATACCAGAAATGTTTGAAGCTACTGACTGAATGAAAGGAGCTGGCATCTCACTCTCTTTGAATCTTCTTTATCATGCTAGGATTAGCAGGAAAAAGCAAAAAATTTCAGAATTGCACCTTGCAATGTGGAGATATTACTGTTTGTGCATTTACAATATTCATTGATTTTTGCCATTGAAAAACATGTTTTTCATATACCAGAAATGTTTGAAGCTACTGACTGAATGAAAGGAGCTGGCATCTCACTCTCTTTGAATCTTCTTTATCATGCTAGAATTAACAGGAAAAAGCTAAAAATTTCAGAATTGCACCGTGCAATGTGGAGATATTACTGTTTGTGCATTTACAATATTCATTGATTTTTGCCATTGAAAAACATGTTTTTCATATACCAGAAATGTTTGAAGCTACTGACTGAATGAAAGGATCTGGCATCTCACTCTCTTTGAATCTTCTTTATCATGCTAGGATTAGCAGGAAAAAGCAAAAAATTTCAGAATTGCACCTTGCAATGTGGAGATATTACTGTTTGTGCATTTACAATATTCATTGATTTTTGCCATTGAAAAACATGTTTTTCATATACCAGAAATGTTTGAAGCTACTGACTGAATGAAAGGAGCTGGCATCTCACTCTCTTTGAATCTTCTTTATCATGCTAGGATTAACAGGAAAAAGCTAAAAATTTCAGAATTGCACCGTGCAATGTGGAGATATTACTGTTTGTGCATTTACAATATTCATTGATTTTTGCCATTGAAAAACATGTTTTTCATATACCAGAAATGTTTGAAGCTACTGACTGAATGAAAGGAGCTGGCATCTCACTCTCTTTGAATCTTCTTTATCATGCTAGGATTAGCAGGAAAAAGCAAAAAATTTCAGAATTGCACCTTGCAATGTGGAGATATTACTGTTTGTGCATTTACAATATTCATTGATTTTTGCCATTGAAAAACATGTTTTTCATATACCAGAAATGTTTGAAGCTACTGACTGAATGAAAGGAGCTGGCATCTCACTCTCTTTGAATCTTCTTTATCATGCTAGGATTAACAGGAAAAAGCAAAAAATTTCAGAATTGCACCTTGCAATGTGGAGATATTACTGTTTGTGCATTTACAATATTCATTGATTTTTGCCATTGAAAAACATGTTTTTCATATACCAGAAATGTTTGAAGCTACTGACTGAATGAAAGGAGCTGGCATCTCATTCTCTTTGAATCTTCTTTATCATGCTAGGATTAACAGGAAAAAGCAAAAAATTTCAGAATTGCACCTTGCAATGTGGAGATATTACTGTTTGTGCATTTACAATATTCATTGATTTTTGCCATTGAAAAACATGTTTTTCATATACCAGAAATGTTTGAAGCTACTGACTGAATGAAAGGAGCTGGCATCTCACTCTCTTTGAATCTTCTTTATCATGCTAGGATTAGCAGGAAAAAGCAAAAAATTTCAGAATTGCACCTTGCAATGTGGAGATATTACTGTTTGTGCATTTACAATATTCATTGATTTTTGCCATTGAAAAACATGTTTTTCATATACCAGAAATGTTTGAAGCTACTGACTGAA
Source organism: Phyllobates terribilis (assembly GCF_046119375.1). Classification (NCBI taxonomy): domain Eukaryota; kingdom Metazoa; phylum Chordata; class Amphibia; order Anura; family Dendrobatidae; genus Phyllobates; species Phyllobates terribilis. Next base: position 11,371 of record NW_027366069.1, read on the forward strand.
TGAAAGGAGCTGGCATCTCACTCTCTTTGAATCTTCTTTATCATGCTAGGATTAACAGGAAAAAGCAAAAAATTTCAGAATTGCACCTTGCAATGTGGAGATATTACTGTTTGTGCATTTACAATATTCATTGATTTTTGCCATTGAAAAACATGTTTTTCATATACCAGAAATGTTTGAAGCTACTGACTGAATGAAAGGAGCTGGCATCTCACTCTCTTTGAATCTTCTTTATCATGCTAGGATTAACAGGAAAAAGCTAAAAATTTCAGAATTGCACCGTGCAATGTGGAGATATTACTGTTTGTGCATTTACAATATTCATTGATTTTTGCCATTGAAAAACATGTTTTTCATATACCAGAAATGTTTGAAGCTACTGACTGAATGAAAGGAGCTGGCATCTCACTCTCTTTGAATCTTCTTTATCATGCTAGGATTAGCAGGAAAAAGCAAAAAATTTCAGAATTGCACCTTGCAATGTGGAGATATTACTGTTTGTGCATTTACAATATTCATTGATTTTTGCCATTGAAAAACATGTTTTTCATATACCAGAAATGTTTGAAGCTACTGACTGAATGAAAGGAGCTGGCATCTCACTCTCTTTGAATCTTCTTTATCATGCTAGGATTAACAGGAAAAAGCAAAAAATTTCAGAATTGCACCTTGCAATGTGGAGATATTACTGTTTGTGCATTTACAATATTCATTGATTTTTGCCATTGAAAAACATGTTTTTCATATACCAGAAATGTTTGAAGCTACTGACTGAATGAAAGGAGCTGGCATCTCACTCTCTTTGAATCTTCTTTATCATGCTAGGATTAACAGGAAAAAGCTAAAAATTTCAGAATTGCACCGTGCAATGTGGAGATATTACTGTTTGTGCATTTACAATATTCATTGATTTTTGCCATTGAAAAACATGTTTTTCATATACCAGAAATGTTTGAAGCTACTGACTGAATGAAAGGAGCTGGCATCTCACTCTCTTTGAATCTTCTTTATCATGCTAGGATTAGCAGGAAAAAGCAAAAAATTTCAGAATTGCACCTTGCAATGTGGAGATATTACTGTTTGTGCATTTACAATATTCATTGATTTTTGCCATTGAAAAACATGTTTTTCATATACCAGAAATGTTTGAAGCTACTGACTGAATGAAAGGAGCTGGCATCTCACTCTCTTTGAATCTTCTTTATCATGCTAGGATTAACAGGAAAAAGCTAAAAATTTCAGAATTGCACCGTGCAATGTGGAGATATTACTGTTTGTGCATTTACAATATTCATTGATTTTTGCCATTGAAAAACATGTTTTTCATATACCAGAAATGTTTGAAGCTACTGACTGAATGAAAGGAGCTGGCATCTCACTCTCTGAATCTTCTTTATCATGCTAGGATTAGCAGGAAAAAGCAAAAAATTTCAGAATTGCACCTTGCAATGTGGAGATATTACTGTTTGTGCATTTACAATATTCATTGATTTTTGCCATTGAAAAACATGTTTTTCATATACCAGAAATGTTTGAAGCTACTGACTGAATGAAAGGAGCTGGCATCTCACTCTCTTTGAATCTTCTTTATCATGCTAGGATTAACAGGAAAAAGCAAAAAATTTCAGAATTGCACCTTGCAATGTGGAGATATTACTGTTTGTGCATTTACAATATTCATTGATTTTTGCCATTGAAAAACATGTTTTTCATATACCAGAAATGTTTGAAGCTACTGACTGAATGAAAGGAGCTGGCATCTCACTCTCTTTGAATCTTCTTTATCATGCTAGGATTAACAGGAAAAAGCAAAAAATTTCAGAATTGCACCTTGCAATGTGGAGATATTACTGTTTGTGCATTTACAATATTCATTGATTTTTGCCATTGAAAAACGTCCAGAAATGTTTGAAGCTACTGACTGAATGAAAGGAGCTGGCATCTCACTCTCTTTGAATCTTCTTTATCATGCTAGGATTAACAGGAAAAAGCTAAAAATTTCAGAATTGCACCGTGCAATGTGGAGATATTACTGTTTGTGCATTTACAATATTCATTGATTTTTGCCATTGAAAAACATGTTTTTCATATACCAGAAATGTTTGAAGCTACTGACTGAATGAAAGGAGCTGGCATCTCACTCTCTTTGAATCTTCTTTATCATGCTAGGATTAGCAGGAAAAATCAAAAAATTTCAGAATTGCACCTTGCAATGTGGAGATATTACTGTTTGTGCATTTACAATATTCATTGATTTTTGCCATTGAAAAACGTCCAGAAATGTTTGAAGCTACTGACTGAATGAAAGGAGCTGGCATCTCACTCTCTTTGAATCTTCTTTATCATGCTAGGATTAGCAGGAAAAAGCAAAAAATTTCAGAATTGCACCTTGCAATGTGGAGATATTACTGTTTGTGCATTTACAATATTCATTGATTTTTGCCATTGAAAAACATGTTTTTCATATACCAGAAATGTTTGAAGCTACTGACTGAATGAAAGGAGCTGGCATCTCACTCTCTTTGAATCTTCTTTATCATGCTAGGATTAGCAGGAAAAAGCAAAAAATTTCAGAATTGCACCTTGCAATGTGGAGATATTACTGTTTGTGCATTTACAATATTCATTGATTTTTGCCATTGAAAAACATGTTTTTCATATACCAGAAATGTTTGAAGCTACTGACTGAATGAAAGGAGCTGGCATCTCACTCTCTTTGAATCTTCTTTATCATGCTAGGATTAAGAGGAAAAAGCAAAAAATTTCAGAATTGCACCTTGCAATGTGGAGATATTACTGTTTGTGCATTTACAATATTCATTGATTTTTGCCATTGAAAAACGTCCAGAAATGTTTGAAGCTACTGACTGAATGAAAGGAGCTGGCATCTCACTCTCTTTGAATCTTCTTTATCATGCTAGGATTAGCAGGAAAAAGCAAAAAATTTCCGAATTGCACCTTGCAATGTGGAGATATTACTGTTTGTGCATTTACAATATTCATTGATTTTTGCCATTGAAAAACATGTTTTTCATATACCAGAAATGTTTGAAGCTACTAACTGAATGAAAGGAGCTGGCATCTCACTCTCTTTGAATCTTCTTTATCATGCTAGGATTAACAGGAAAAAGCAAAAAATTTCAGAATTGCACCTTGCAATGTGGAGATATTACTGTTTGTGCATTTACAATATTCATTGATTTTTGCCATTGAAAAACGTCCAGAAATGTTTGAAGCTACTGACTGAATGAAAGGAGCTGGCATCTCACTCTCTTTGAATCTTCTTTATCATGCTAGGATTAGCAGGAAAAAGCAAAAAATTTCAGAATTGCACCTTGCAATGTGGAGATATTACTGTTTGTGCATTTACAATATTCATTGATTTTTGCCATTGAAAAACATCATGTTATTCATATACCAGAAATGTTTGAAGCTACTGACTGAATGAAAGGAGCTGGCATCTCACTCTCTTTGAATCTTCTTTATCATGCTAGGATTAGCAGGAAAAAGTAAAAAATTTCCGAATTGCACCTTGCAATGTGGAGATATTACTGTTTGTGCATTTACAATATTCATTGATTTTTGCCATTGAAAAACATGTTTTTCATATACCAGAAATGTTTGAAGCTACTGACTGAATGAAAGGAGCTGGCATCTCACTCTCTTTGAATCTTCTTTATCATGCTAGGATTAGCAGAAAAAAGCAAAAAATTTCAGAATTGCACCTTGCAATGTGGAGATATTACTGTTTGTGCATTTACAATATTCATTGATTTTTGCCATTGAAAAACATGTTTTTCATATACCAGAAATGTTTGAAGCTACTGACTGAATGAAAGGAGCTGGCATCTCACTCTCTTTGAATCTTCTTTATCATGCTAGGATTAACAGGAAAAAGCAAAAAATTTCAGAATTGCACCTTGCAATGTGGAGATATTACTGTTTGTGCATTTACAATATTCATTGATTTTTGCCATTGAAAAACGTCCAGAAATGTTTGAAGCTACTGACTGAATGAAAGGAGCTGGCATCTCTCTTTGAATCTTCTATATCATGCTAGGATCAGCAGGAAAAAGCAAAAAATTTCAGAATTGCACCTTGCAATGTGGAGATATTACTGTTTGTGCATTTACAATATTCATTGATTTTTGCCATTGAAAAACATGTTTTTCATATACCAGAAATGTTTGAAGCTACTGACTGAATGAAAGGAGCTGGCATCTCACTCTCTTTGAATCTTCTTTATCATGCTAGGATTAGCAGAAAAAAGCAAAAAATTTCAGAATTGCACCTTGCAATGTGGAGATATTACTGTTTGTGCATTTACAATATTCATTGATTTTTGCCATTGAAAAACATGTTTTTCATATACCAGAAATGTTTGAAGCTACTGACTGAATGAAAGGAGCTGGCATCTCACTCTCTTTGAATCTTCTTTATCATGCTAGGATTAACAGGAAAAAGCAAAAAATTTCAGAATTGCACCTTGCAATGTGGAGATATTACTGTTTGTGCATTTACAATATTCATTGATTTTTGCCATTGAAAAACGTCCAGAAATGTTTGAAGCTACTGACTGAATGAAAGGAGCTGGCATCTCTCTTTGAATCTTCTTTATCATGCTAGGATTAGCAGGAAAAAGCAAAAAATTTCAGAATTGCACCTTGCAATGTGGAGATATTACTGTTTGTGCATTTACAATATTCATTGATTTTTGCCATTGAAAAACATGTTTTTCATATACCAGAAATGTTTGAAGCTACTGACTGAATGAAAGGAGCTGGCATCTCACTCTCTTTGAATCTTCTTTATCATGCTAGGATTAGCAGGATAAAGCAAAAAATTTCAGAATTGCACCTTGCAATGTGGAGATATTACTGTTTGTGCATTTACAATATTCATTGATTTTTGCCATTGAAAAACATGTTTTTCATATACCAGAAATGTTTGAAGCTACTGACTGAATGAAAGGAGCTGGCATCTCACTCTCTTTGAATCTTCTTTATCATGCTAGGATTAGCAGGAAAAAGCAAAAAATTTCAGAATTGCACCTTGCAATGTGGAGATATTACTGTTTGTGCATTTACAATATTCATTGATTTTTGCCATTGAAAAACATGTTTTTCATATACCAGAAATGTTTGAAGCTACTGACTGAATGAAAGGAGCTGGCATCTCACTCTCTTTGAATCTTCTTTATCATGCTAGGATTAGCAGGAAAAAGCAAAAAATTTCAGAATTGCACCTTGCAATGTGGAGATATTACTGTTTGTGCATTTACAATATTCATTGATTTTTGCCATTGAAAAACGTCCAGAAATGTTTGAAGCTACTGACTGAATGAAAGGAGCTGGCATCTCACTCTCTTTGAATCTTCTTTATCATGCTAGGATTAACAGGAAAAAGCTAAAAATTTCAGAATTGCACCGTGCAATGTGGAGATATTACTGTTTGTGCATTTACAATATTCATTGATTTTTGCCATTGAAAAACATGTTTTTCATATACCAGAAATGTTTGAAGCTACTGACTGAATGAAAGGAGCTGGCATCTCACTCTCTTTGAATCTTCTTTATCATGCTAGGATTAGCAGGAAAAAGCAAAAAATTTCAGAATTGCACCTTGCAATGTGGAGATATTACTGTTTGTGCATTTACAATATTCATTGATTTTTGCCATTGAAAAACGTTTTTCATATACCAGAAATGTTTGAAGCTACTGACTGAATGAAAGGAGCTGGCATCTCACTCTCTTTGAATCTTCTTTATCATGCTAGGATTAGCAGGAAAAAGCAAAAAATTTCAGAATTGCACCTTGCAATGTGGAGATATTACTGTCTGTGCATTTACAATATTCATTGATTTTTGCCATTGAAAAACGTCCAGAAATGTTTGAAGCTACTGACTGAATGAAAGGAGCTGGCATCTCACTCTCTTTGAATCTTCTTTATCATGCTAGGATTAACAGGAAAAAGCTAAAAATTTCAGAATTGCACCGTGCAATGTGGAGATATTACTGTTTGTGCATTTACAATATTCATTGATTTTTGCCATTGAAAAACATGTTTTTCATATACCAGAAATGTTTGAAGCTACTGACTGAATGAAAGGAGCTGGCATCTCACTCTCTTTGAATCTTCTTTATCATGCTAGGATTAGCAGGAAAAAGCAAAAAATTTCAGAATTGCACCTTGCAATGTGGAGATATTACTGTTTGTGCATTTACAATATTTATTGATTTTTGCCATTGAAAAACATGTTTTTCATATACCAGAAATGTTTGAAGCTACTGACTGAATGAAAGGAGCTGGCATCTCACTCTCTTTGAATCTTCTTTATCATGCTAGGATTAACAGGAAAAAGCAAAAAATTTCAGAATTGCACCTTGCAATGTGGAGATATTACTGTTTGTGCATTTACAATATTCATTGATTTTTGCCATTGAAAAACATGTTTTTCATATACCAGAAATGTTTGAAGCTACTGACTGAATGAAAGGAGCTGGCATCTCACTCTCTTTGAATCTTCTTTATCATGCTAGGATTAACAGGAAAAAGCAAAAAATTTCAGAATTGCACCTTGCAATGTGGAGATATTACTGTTTGTGCATTTACAATATTCATTGATTTTTGCCATTGAAAAACGTCCAGAAATGTTTGAAGCTACTGACTGAATGACAGGAGCTGGCATCTCACTCTCTTTGAATCTTCTTTATCATGCTAGGATTAGCAGGAAAAAGCAAAAAATTTCCGAATTGCACCTTGCAATGTGGAGATATTACTGTTTGTGCATTTACAATATTCATTGATTTTTGCCATTGAAAAACATGTTTTTCATATACCAGAAATGTTTGAAGCTACTGACTGAATGAAAGGAGCTGGCATCTCACTCTTTGAATCTTCTTTATCATGCTAGGATTAGCAGGAAAAAGCAAACAATTTCAGAATTGCACCTTGCAATGTGGAGATATTACTGTTTGTGCATTTACAATATTCATTGATTTTTGCCATTGAAAAACATGTTTTTCATATACCAGAAATGTTTGAAGCTACTGACTGAATGAAAGGAGCTGGCATCTCACTCTCTTTGAATCTTCTTTATCATGCTAGGATTAACAGGAAAAAGCTAAAAATTTCAGAATTGCACCGTGCAATGTGGAGATATTACTGTTTGTGCATTTACAATATTCATTGATTTTTGCCATTGAAAAACATGTTTTTCATATACCAGAAATGTTTGAAGCTACTGACTGAATGAAAGGAGCTGGCATCTCACTCTCTTTGAATCTTCTTTATCATGCTAGGATTAGCAGGAAAAAGCAAAAAATTTCAGAATTGCACCTTGCAATGTGGAGATATTAATGTTTGTGCATTTACAATATTCATTGATTTTTGCCATTGAAAAACATGTTTTTCATATACCAGAAATGTTTGAAGCTACTGACTGAATGAAAGGAGCTGGCATCTCACTCTCTTTGAATCTTCTTTATCGTGCTAGGATTAACAGGAAAAAGCAAAAAATTTCAGAATTGCACCTTGCAATGTGGAGATATTACTGTTTGTGCATTTACAATATTCATTGATTTTTGCCATTGAAAAACGTCCAGAAATGTTTGAAGCTACTGACTGAATGAAAGGAGCTGGCATCTCACTCTCTTTGAATCTTCTTTATCATGCTAGGATTAACAGGAAAAAGCTAAAAATTTCAGAATTGCACCGTGCAATGTGGAGATATTACTGTTTGTGCATTTACAATATTCATTGATTTTTGCCATTGAAAAACATGTTTTTCATATACCAGAAATGTTTGAAGCTACTGACTGAATGAAAGGAGCTGGCATCTCACTCTCTTTGAATCTTCTTTATCATGCTAGGATTAGCAGGAAAAAGCAAAAAATTTCAGAATTGCACCTTGCAATGTGGAGATATTACTGTTTGTGCATTTACAATATTCATTGATTTTTGCCATTGAAAAACATGTTTTTCATATACCAGAAATGTTTGAAGCTACTGACTGAATGAAAGGAGCTGGCATCTCACTCTCTTTGAATCTTCTTTATCATGCTAGGATTAACAGGAAAAAGCAAAAAATTTCAGAATTGCACCTTGCAATGTGGAGATATTACTGTTTGTGCATTTACAATATTCATTGATTTTTGCCATTGAAAAACGTCCAGAAATGTTTGAAGCTACTGACTGAATGAAAGGAGCTGGCATCTCACTCTCCTTGAATCTTCTTTATCATGCTAGGATTAGCAGGAAAAAGCAAAAAATTTCCGAATTGCACCTTGCAATGTGGAGATATTACTGTTTGTGCATTTACAATATTCATTGATTTTTGCCATTGAAAAACATGTTTTTCATATACCAGAAATGTTTGAAGCTACTGACTGAATGAAAGGAGCTTGCATCTCACTCTCTTTGAATCTTCTTTATCATGCTAGGATTAGCAGGATAAAGCAAAAAATTTCAGAATTGCACCTTGCAATGTGGAGATATTACTGTTTGTGCATTTACAATATTCATTGATTTTTGCCATTGAAAAACATGTTTTTCATATACCATAAATGTTTGAAGCTACTGACTGAATGAAAGGAGCTGGCATCTCACTCTCTTTGAATCTTCTTTATCATGCTAGGATTAACAGGAAAAAGCAAAATATTTCAGAATTGCACCTTGCAATGTGGAGATATTACTGTTTGTGCATTTACAATATTCATTGATTTTTGCCATTGAAAAACGTCCAGAAATGTTTGAAGCTACTGACTGAATGAAAGGAGCTGGCATCTCACTCTCTTTGAATCTTCTTTATCATGCTAGGATTAGCAGGAAAAAGCAAAAAATTTCAGAATTGCACCTTGCAATGTGGAGATATTACTGTTTGTGCATTTACAATATTCATTGATTTTTGCCATTGAAAAACATGTTTTTCATATACCAGAAATGTTTGAAGCTACTGACTGAATGAAAGGAGCTGGCATCTCACTCTCTTTGAATCTTCTTTATCATGCTAGGATTAACAGGAAAAAGCAAAAAATTTCAGAATTGCACCTTGCAATGTGGAGATATTACTGTTTGTGCATTTACAATATTCATTGATTTTTGCCATTGAAAAACATGTTTTTCATATACCAGAAATGTTTGAAGCTACTGACTGAATGAAAGGAGCTGGCATCTCACTCTCTTTGAATCTTCTTTATCATGCTAGGATTAACAGGAAAAAGCAAAAAATTTCAGAATTGCACCTTGCAATGTGGAGATATTACTGTTTGTGCATTTACAATATTCATTGATTTTTGCCATTGAAAAACGTCCAGAAATGTTTGAAGCTACTGACTGAATGAAAGGAGCTGGCATCTCACTCTCTTTGAATCTTCTTTATCATGCTAGGATTAGCAGGAAAAAGCAAAAAATTTCCGAATTGCACCTTGCAATGTGGAGATATTACTGTTTGTGCATTTACAATATTCATTGATTTTTGCCATTGAAAAACATGTTTTTCATATACCAGAAATGTTTGAAGCTACTGACTGAATGAAAGGAGCTTGCATCTCACTCTCTTTGAATCTTCTTTATCATGCTAGGATTAGCAGGATAAAGCAAAAAATTTCAGAATTGCACCTTGCAATGTGGAGATATTACTGTTTGTGCATTTACAATATTCATTGATTTTTGCCATTGAAAAACATGTTTTTCATATACCAGAAATGTTTGAAGCTACTGACTGAATGAAAGGAGCTGGCATCTCACTCTCTTTGAATCTTCTTTATCATGCTAGGATTAACAGGAAAAAGCAAAATATTTCAGAATTGCACCTTGCAATGTGGAGATATTACTGTTTGTGCATTTACAATATTCATTGATTTTTGCCATTGAAAAACGTCCAGAAATGTTTGAAGCTACTGACTGAATGAAAGGAGCTGGCATCTCACTCTCTTTGAATCTTCTTTATCATGCTAGGATTAGCAGGAAAAAGCAAAAAATTTCAGAATTGCACCTTGCAATGTGGAGATATTACTGTTTGTGCATTTACAATATTCATTGATTTTTGCCATTGAAAAACATGTTTTTCATATACCAGAAATGTTTGAAGCTACTGACTGAATGAAAGGAGCTGGCATCTCACTCTTTGAATCTTCTTTATCATGCTAGGATTTGCAGGAAAAAGCAAAAAATTTCAGAATTGCACCTTGCAATGTGGAGATATTACTGTTTGTGCATTTACAATATTCATTGATTTTTGCCATTGAAAAACATGTTTTTCATATACCAGAAATGTTTGAAGCTACTGACTGAATGAAAGGAGCTGGCATCTCACTCTCTTTGAATCTTCTTTATCATGCTAGGATTAACAGGAAAAAGCAAAAAATTTCAGAATTGCACCGTGCAATGTGGAGATATTACTGTTTGTGCATTTACAATATTCATTGATTTTTGCCATTGAAAAACATGTTTTTCATATACCAGAAATGTTTGAAGCTACTGACTGAATGAAAGGAGCTGGCATCTCACTCTCTTTGAATCTTCTTTATCATGCTAGGATTAACAGGAAAAAGCAAAAAATTTCAGAATTGCACCTTGCAATGTGGAGATATTACTGTTTGTGCATTTACAATATTCATTGATTTTTGCCATTGAAAAACGTCCAGAAATGTTTGAAGCTACTGACTGAATGAAAGGAGCTGGCATCTCACTCTCTTTGAATCTTCTTTATCATGCTAGGATTAGCAGGAAAAAGCAAAAAATTTCAGAATTGCACCTTGCAATGTGGAGATATTACTGTTTGTGCATTTACAATATTCATTGATTTTTGCCATTGAAAAACATGTTTTTCATATACCAGAAATGTTTGAAGCTACTGACTGAATGAAAGGAGCTGGCATCTCACTCTCTTTGAATCTTCTTTATCATGCTAGGATTAAGAGGAAAAAGCAAAAAATTTCAGAATTGCACCTTGCAATGTGGAGATATTACTGTTTGTGCATTTACAATATTCATTGATTTTTGCCATTGAAAAACGTCCAGAAATGTTTGAAGCTACTGACTGAATGAAAGGAGCTGGCATCTCACTCTCTTTGAATCTTCTTTATCATGCTAGGATTAGCAGGAAAAAGCAAAAAATTTCCGAATTGCACCTTGCAATGTGGAGATATTACTGTTTGTGCATTTACAATATTCATTGATTTTTGCCATTGAAAAACAGGTTTTTCATATACCAGAAATGTTTGAAGCTACTAACTGAATGAAAGGAGCTGGCATCTCACTCTCTTTGAATCTTCTTTATCATGCTAGGATTAACAGGAAAAAGCAAAAAATTTCAGAATTGCACCTTGCAATGTGGAGATATTACTGTTTGTGCATTTACAATATTCATTGATTTTTGCCATTGAAAAACGTCCAGAAATGTTTGAAGCTACTGACTGAATGAAAGGAGCTGGCATCTCACTCTCTTTGAATCTTCTTTATCATGCTAGGATTAGCAGGAAAAAGCAAAAAATTTCAGAATTGCACCTTGCAATGTGGAGATATTACTGTTTGTGCATTTACAATATTCATTGATTTTTGCCATTGAAAAACATCATGTTATTCATATACCAGAAATGTTTGAAGCTACTGACTGAATGAAAGGAGCTGGCATCTCACTCTCTTTGAATCTTCTTTATCATGCTAGGATTAGCAGGAAAAAGCAAAAAATTTCCGAATTGCACCTTGCAATGTGGAGATATTACTGTTTGTGCATTTACAATATTCATTGATTTTTGCCATTGAAAAACATGTTTTTCATATACCAGAAATGTTTGAAGCTACTGACTGAATGAAAGGAGCTGGCATCTCACTCTCTTTGAATCTTCTTTATCATGCTAGGATTAGCAGAAAAAAGCAAAAAATTTCAGAATTGCACCTTGCAATGTGGAGATATTACTGTTTGTGCATTTACAATATTCATTGATTTTTGCCATTGAAAAACATGTTTTTCATATACCAGAAATGTTTGAAGCTACTGACTGAATGAAAGGAGCTGGCATCTCACTCTCTTTGAATCTTCTTTATCATGCTAGGATTAACAGGAAAAAGCAAAAAATTTCAGAATTGCACCTTGCAATGTGGAGATATTACTGTTTGTGCATTTACAATATTCATTGATTTTTGCCATTGAAAAACGTCCAGAAATGTTTGAAGCTACTGACTGAATGAAAGGAGCTGGCATCTCACTCTCTTTGAATCTTCTTTATCATGCTAGGATTAGCAGGAAAAAGCAAAAAATTTCAGAATTGCACCTTGCAATGTGGAGATATTACTGTTTGTGCATTTACAATATTCATTGATTTTTGCCATTGAAAAACATGTTTTTCATATACCAGAAATGTTTGAAGCTACTGACTGAATGAAAGGAGCTGGCATCTCACTCTCTTTGAATCTTCTTTATCATGCTAGGATTAGCAGGATAAAGCAAAAAATTTCAGAATTGCACCTTGCAATGTGGAGATATTACTGTTTGTGCATTTACAATATTCATTGATTTTTGCCATTGAAAAACATGTTTTTCATATACCAGAAATGTTTGAAGCTACTGACTGAATGAAAGGAGCTGGCATCTCACTCTCTTTGAATCTTCTTTATCATGCTAGGATTAACAGGAAAAAGCAAAAAATTTCAGAATTGCACCTTGCAATGTGGAGATATTACTGTTTGTGCATTTACAATATTCATTGATTTTTGCCATTGAAAAACATGTTTTTCATATACCAGAAATGTTTGAAGCTACTGACTGAATGAAAGGAGCTGGCATCTCACTCTCTTTGAATCTTCTTTATCATGCTAGGATTAACAGGAAAAAGCTAAAAATTTCAGAATTGCACCGTGCAATGTGGAGATATTACTGTTTGTGCATTTACAATATTCATTGATTTTTGCCATTGAAAAACATGTTTTTCATATACCAGAAATGTTTGAAGCTACTGACTGAATGAAAGGAGCTGGCATCTCACTCTCTTTGAATCTTCTTTATCATGCTAGGATTAGCAGGAAAAAGCAAAAAATTTCAGAATTGCACCTTGCAATGTGGAGATATTACTGTTTGTGCATTTACAATATTCATTGATTTTTGCCATTGAAAAACATGTTTTTCATATACCAGAAATGTTTGAAGCTACTGACTGAATGAAAGGAGCTGGCATCTCACTCTCTTTGAATCTTCTTTATCATGCTAGAATTAACAGGAAAAAGCTAAAAATTTCAGAATTGCACCGTGCAATGTGGAGATATTACTGTTTGTGCATTTACAATATTCATTGATTTTTGCCATTGAAAAACATGTTTTTCATATACCAGAAATGTTTGAAGCTACTGACTGAATGAAAGGAGCTGGCATCTCACTCTCTTTGAATCTTCTTTATCATGCTAGGATTAGCAGGAAAAAGCAAAAAATTTCAGAATTGCACCTTGCAATGTGGAGATATTACTGTTTGTGCATTTACAATATTCATTGATTTTTGCCATTGAAAAACATGTTTTTCATATACCAGAAATGTTTGAAGCTACTGACTGAATGAAAGGAGCTGGCATCTCACTCTCTTTGAATCTTCTTTATCATGCTAGGATTAACAGGAAAAAGCTAAAAATTTCAGAATTGCACCGTGCAATGTGGAGATATTACTGTTTGTGCATTTACAATATTCATTGATTTTTGCCATTGAAAAACATGTTTTTCATATACCAGAAATGTTTGAAGCTACTGACTGAATGAAAGGAGCTGGCATCTCACTCTCTTTGAATCTTCTTTATCATGCTAGGATTAGCAGGAAAAAGCAAAAAATTTCAGAATTGCACCTTGCAATGTGGAGATATTACTGTTTGTGCATTTACAATATTCATTGATTTTTGCCATTGAAAAACGTCCAGAAATGTTTGAAGCTACTGACTGAATGAAAGGAGCTGGCATCTCACTCTCTTTGAATCTTCTTTATCATGCTAGGATTAGCAGGAAAAAGCAAAAAATTTCCGAATTGCACCTTGCAATGTGGAGATATTACTGTTTGTGCATTTACAATATTCATTGATTTTTGCCATTGAAAAACAGGTTTTTCATATACCAGAAATGTTTGAAGCTACTAACTGAATGAAAGGAGCTGGCATCTCACTCTCTTTGAATCTTCTTTATCATGCTAGGATTAACAGGAAAAAGCAAAAAATTTCAGAATTGCACCTTGCAATGTGGAGATATTACTGTTTGTGCATTTACAATATTCATTGATTTTTGCCATTGAAAAACGTCCAGAAATGTTTGAAGCTACTGACTGAATGAAAGGAGCTGGCATCTCACTCTCTTTGAATCTTCTTTATCATGCTAGGATTAGCAGGAAAAAGCAAAAAATTTCAGAATTGCACCTTGCAATGTGGAGATATTACTGTTTGTGCATTTACAATATTCATTGATTTTTGCCATTGAAAAACATCATGTTATTCATATACCAGAAATGTTTGAAGCTACTGACTGAATGAAAGGAGCTGGCATCTCACTCTCTTTGAATCTTCTTTATCATGCTAGGATTAGCAGGAAAAAGCAAAAAATTTCCGAATTGCACCTTGCAATGTGGAGATATTACTGTTTGTGCATTTACAATATTCATTGATTTTTGCCATTGAAAAACATGTTTTTCATATACCAGAAATGTTTGAAGCTACTGACTGAATGAAAGGAGCTGGCATCTCACTCTCTTTGAATCTTCTTTATCATGCTAGGATTAGCAGAAAAAAGCAAAAAATTTCAGAATTGCACCTTGCAATGTGGAGATATTACTGTTTGTGCATTTACAATATTCATTGATTTTTGCCATTGAAAAACATGTTTTTCATATACCAGAAATGTTTGAAGCTACTGACTGAATGAAAGGAGCTGGCATCTCACTCTCTTTGAATCTTCTTTATCATGCTAGGATTAACAGGAAAAAGCAAAAAATTTCAGAATTGCACCTTGCAATGTGGAGATATTACTGTTTGTGCATTTACAATATTCATTGATTTTTGCCATTGAAAAACGTCCAGAAATGTTTGAAGCTACTGACTGAATGAAAGGAGCTGGCATCTCACTCTCTTTGAATCTTCTTTATCATGCTAGGATTAGCAGGAAAAAGCAAAAAATTTCAGAATTGCACCTTGCAATGTGGAGATATTACTGTTTGTGCATTTACAATATTCATTGATTTTTGCCATTGAAAAACATGTTTTTCATATACCAGAAATGTTTGAAGCTACTGACTGAATGAAAGGAGCTGGCATCTCACTCTCTTTGAATCTTCTTTATCATGCTAGGATTAGCAGGATAAAGCAAAAAATTTCAGAATTGCACCTTGCAATGTGGAGATATTACTGTTTGTGCATTTACAATATTCATTGATTTTTGCCATTGAAAAACATGTTTTTCATATACCAGAAATGTTTGAAGCTACTGACTGAATGAAAGGAGCTGGCATCTCACTCTCTTTGAATCTTCTTTATCATGCTAGGATTAACAGGAAAAAGCAAAAAATTTCAGAATTGCACCTTGCAATGTGGAGATATTACTGTTTGTGCATTTACAATATTCATTGATTTTTGCCATTGAAAAACATGTTTTTCATATACCAGAAATGTTTGAAGCTACTGACTGAATGAAAGGAGCTGGCATCTCACTCTCTTTGAATCTTCTTTATCATGCTAGGATTAACAGGAAAAAGCTAAAAATTTCAGAATTGCACCGTGCAATGTGGAGATATTACTGTTTGTGCATTTACAATATTCATTGATTTTTGCCATTGAAAAACATGTTTTTCATATACCAGAAATGTTTGAAGCTACTGACTGAATGAAAGGAGCTGGCATCTCACTCTCTTTGAATCTTCTTTATCATGCTAGGATTAGCAGGAAAAAGCAAAAAATTTCAGAATTGCACCTTGCAATGTGGAGATATTACTGTTTGTGCATTTACAATATTCATTGATTTTTGCCATTGAAAAACATGTTTTTCATATACCAGAAATGTTTGAAGCTACTGACTGAATGAAAGGAGCTGGCATCTCACTCTCTTTGAATCTTCTTTATCATGCTAGAATTAACAGGAAAAAGCTAAAAATTTCAGAATTGCACCGTGCAATGTGGAGATATTACTGTTTGTGCATTTACAATATTCATTGATTTTTGCCATTGAAAAACATGTTTTTCATATACCAGAAATGTTTGAAGCTACTGACTGAATGAAAGGAGCTGGCATCTCACTCTCTTTGAATCTTCTTTATCATGCTAGGATTAGCAGGAAAAAGCAAAAAATTTCAGAATTGCACCTTGCAATGTGGAGATATTACTGTTTGTGCATTTACAATATTCATTGATTTTTGCCATTGAAAAACATGTTTTTCATATACCAGAAATGTTTGAAGCTACTGACTGAATGAAAGGAGCTGGCATCTCACTCTCTTTGAATCTTCTTTATCATGCTAGGATTAACAGGAAAAAGCTAAAAATTTCAGAATTGCACCGTGCAATGTGGAGATATTACTGTTTGTGCATTTACAATATTCATTGATTTTTGCCATTGAAAAACATGTTTTTCATATACCAGAAATGTTTGAAGCTACTGACTGAATGAAAGGAGCTGGCATCTCACTCTCTTTGAATCTTCTTTATCATGCTAGGATTAGCAGGAAAAAGCAAAAAATTTCAGAATTGCACCTTGCAATGTGGAGATATTACTGTTTGTGCATTTACAATATTCATTGATTTTTGCCATTGAAAAACATGTTTTTCATATACCAGAAATGTTTGAAGCTACTGACTGAATGAAAGGAGCTGGCATCTCACTCTCTTTGAATCTTCTTTATCATGCTAGGATTAACAGGAAAAAGCAAAAAATTTCAGAATTGCACCTTGCAATGTGGAGATATTACTGTTTGTGCATTTACAATATTCATTGATTTTTGCCATTGAAAAACATGTTTTTCATATACCAGAAATGTTTGAAGCTACTGACTGAATGAAAGGAGCTGGCATCTCACTCTCTTTGAATCTTCTTTATCATGCTAGGATTAACAGGAAAAAGCAAAAAATTTCAGAATTGCACCTTGCAATGTGGAGATATTACTGTTTGTGCATTTACAATATTCATTGATTTTTGCCATTGAAAAACATGTTTTTCATATACCAGAAATGTTTGAAGCTACTGACTGAATGAAAGGAGCTGGCATCTCACTCTCTTTGAATCTTCTTTATCATGCTAGGATTAACAGGAAAAAGCTAAAAATTTCAGAATTGCACCGTGCAATGTGGAGATATTACTGTTTGTGCATTTACAATATTCATTGATTTTTGCCATTGAAAAACATGTTTTTCATATACCAGAAATGTTTGAAGCTACTGACTGAATGAAAGGAGCTGGCATCTCACTCTCTTTGAATCTTCTTTATCATGCTAGGATTAGCAGGAAAAAGCAAAAAATTTCAGAATTGCACCTTGCAATGTGGAGATATTACTGTTTATGCATTTACAATATTCATTGATTTTTGCCATTGAAAAACATGTTTTTCATATACCAGAAATGTTTGAAGCTACTGACTGAATGAAAGGAGCTGGCATCTCACTCTCTTTGAATCTTCTTTATCATGCTAGGATTAGCAGGAAAAAGCAAAAAATTTCAGAATTGCACCTTGCAATGTGGAGATATTACTGTTTGTGCATTTACAATATTCATTGATTTTTGCCATTGAAAAACGTCCAGAAATGTTTGAAGCTACTGACTGAATGAAAGGAGCTGGCATCTCACTCTCTTTGAATCTTCTTTATCATGCTAGGATTAGCAGGAAAAAGCAAAAAATTTCAGAATTGCACCTTGCAATGTGGAGATATTACTGTTTGTGCATTTACAATATTCATTGATTTTTGCCATTGAAAAACATGTTTTTCATATACCAGAAATGTTTGAAGCTACTGACTGAATGAAAGGAGCTGGCATCTCACTCTCTTTGAATCTTCTTTATCATGCTAGGATTAGCAGGATAAAGCAAAAAATTTCAGAATTGCACCTTGCAATGTGGAGATATTACTGTTTGTGCATTTACAATATTCATTGATTTTTGCCATTGAAAAACATGTTTTTCATATACCAGAAATGTTTGAAGCTACTGACTGAATGAAAGGAGCTGGCATCTCACTCTCTTTGAATCTTCTTTATCATGCTAGGATTAACAGGAAAAAGCAAAAAATTTCAGAATTGCACCTTGCAATGTGGAGATATTACTGTTTGTGCATTTACAATATTCATTGATTTTTGCCATTGAAAAACATGTTTTTCATATACCAGAAATGTTTGAAGCTACTGACTGAATGAAAGGAGCTGGCATCTCACTCTCTTTGAATCTTCTTTATCATGCTAGGATTAACAGGAAAAAGCTAAAAATTTCAGAATTGCACCGTGCAATGTGGAGATATTACTGTTTGTGCATTTACAATATTCATTGATTTTTGCCATTGAAAAACATGTTTTTCATATACCAGAAATGTTTGAAGCTACTGACTGAATGAAAGGAGCTGGCATCTCACTCTCTTTGAATCTTCTTTATCATGCTAGGATTAGCAGGAAAAAGCAAAAAATTTCAGAATTGCACCTTGCAATGTGGAGATATTACTGTTTGTGCATTTACAATATTCATTGATTTTTGCCATTGAAAAACATGTTTTTCATATACCAGAAATGTTTGAAGCTACTGACTGAATGAAAGGAGCTGGCATCTCACTCTCTTTGAATCTTCTTTATCATGCTAGAATTAACAGGAAAAAGCTAAAAATTTCAGAATTGCACCGTGCAATGTGGAGATATTACTGTTTGTGCATTTACAATATTCATTGATTTTTGCCATTGAAAAACATGTTTTTCATATACCAGAAATGTTTGAAGCTACTGACTGAATGAAAGGAGCTGGCATCTCACTCTCTTTGAATCTTCTTTATCATGCTAGGATTAGCAGGAAAAAGCAAAAAATTTCAGAATTGCACCTTGCAATGTGGAGATATTACTGTTTGTGCATTTACAATATTCATTGATTTTTGCCATTGAAAAACATGTTTTTCATATACCAGAAATGTTTGAAGCTACTGACTGAATGAAAGGAGCTGGCATCTCACTCTCTTTGAATCTTCTTTATCATGCTAGGATTAACAGGAAAAAGCTAAAAATTTCAGAATTGCACCGTGCAATGTGGAGATATTACTGTTTGTGCATTTACAATATTCATTGATTTTTGCCATTGAAAAACATGTTTTTCATATACCAGAAATGTTTGAAGCTACTGACTGAATGAAAGGAGCTGGCATCTCACTCTCTTTGAATCTTCTTTATCATGCTAGGATTAGCAGGAAAAAGCAAAAAATTTCAGAATTGCACCTTGCAATGTGGAGATATTACTGTTTGTGCATTTACAATATTCATTGATTTTTGCCATTGAAAAACGTCCAGAAATGTTTGAAGCTACTGACTGAATGAAAGGAGCTGGCATCTCACTCTCTTTGAATCTTCTTTATCATGCTAGGATTAGCAGGAAAAAGCAAAAAATTTCCGAATTGCACCTTGCAATGTGGAGATATTACTGTTTGTGCATTTACAATATTCATTGATTTTTGCCATTGAAAAACAGGTTTTTCATATACCAGAAATGTTTGAAGCTACTAACTGAATGAAAGGAGCTGGCATCTCACTCTCTTTGAATCTTCTTTATCATGCTAGGATTAACAGGAAAAAGCAAAAAATTTCAGAATTGCACCTTGCAATGTGGAGATATTACTGTTTGTGCATTTACAATATTCATTGATTTTTGCCATTGAAAAACGTCCAGAAATATTTGAAGCTACTGACTGAATGAAAGGAGCTGGCATCTCACTCTCTTTGAATCTTCTTTATCATGCTAGGATTAGCAGGAAAAAGCAAAAAATTTCAGAATTGCACCTTGCAATGTGGAGATATTACTGTTTGTGCATTTACAATATTCATTGATTTTTGCCATTGAAAAACATCATGTTATTCATATACCAGAAATGTTTGAAGCTACTGACTGAATGAAAGGAGCTGGCATCTCACTCTCTTTGAATCTTCTTTATCATGCTAGGATTAGCAGGAAAAAGCAAAAAATTTCCGAATTGCACCTTGCAATGTGGAGATATTACTGTTTGTGCATTTACAATATTCATTGATTTTTGCCATTGAAAAACATGTTTTTCATATACCAGAAATGTTTGAAGCTACTGACTGAATGAAAGGAGCTGGCATCTCACTCTCTTTGAATCTTCTTTATCATGCTAGGATTAGCAGAAAAAAGCAAAAAATTTCAGAATTGCACCTTGCAATGTGGAGATATTACTGTTTGTGCATTTACAATATTCATTGATTTTTGCCATTGAAAAACATGTTTTTCATATACCAGAAATGTTTGAAGCTACTGACTGAATGAAAGGAGCTGGCATCTCACTCTCTTTGAATCTTCTTTATCATGCTAGGATTAACAGGAAAAAGCAAAAAATTTCAGAATTGCACCTTGCAATGTGGAGATATTACTGTTTGTGCATTTACAATATTCATTGATTTTTGCCATTGAAAAACGTCCAGAAATGTTTGAAGCTACTGACTGAATGAAAGGAGCTGGCATCTCACTCTCTTTGAATCTTCTTTATCATGCTAGGATTAGCAGGAAAAAGCAAAAAATTTCAGAATTGCACCTTGCAATGTGGAGATATTACTGTTTGTGCATTTACAATATTCATTGATTTTTGCCATTGAAAAACATGTTTTTCATATACCAGAAATGTTTGAAGCTACTGACTGAATGAAAGGAGCTGGCATCTCACTCTCTTTGAATCTTCTTTATCATGCTAGGATTAGCAGGATAAAGCAAAAAATTTCAGAATTGCACCTTGCAATGTGGAGATATTACTGTTTGTGCATTTACAATATTCATTGATTTTTGCCATTGAAAAACATGTTTTTCATATACCAGAAATGTTTGAAGCTACTGACTGAATGAAAGGAGCTGGCATCTCACTCTCTTTGAATCTTCTTTATCATGCTAGGATTAACAGGAAAAAGCAAAAAATTTCAGAATTGCACCTTGCAATGTGGAGATATTACTGTTTGTGCATTTACAATATTCATTGATTTTTGCCATTGAAAAACATGTTTTTCATATACCAGAAATGTTTGAAGCTACTGACTGAATGAAAGGAGCTGGCATCTCACTCTCTTTGAATCTTCTTTATCATGCTAGGATTAACAGGAAAAAGCTAAAAATTTCAGAATTGCACCGTGCAATGTGGAGATATTACTGTTTGTGCATTTACAATATTCATTGATTTTTGCCATTGAAAAACATGTTTTTCATATACCAGAAATGTTTGAAGCTACTGACTGAATGAAAGGAGCTGGCATCTCACTCTCTTTGAATCTTCTTTATCATGCTAGGATTAGCAGGAAAAAGCAAAAAATTTCAGAATTGCACCTTGCAATGTGGAGATATTACTGTTTGTGCATTTACAATATTCATTGATTTTTGCCATTGAAAAACATGTTTTTCATATACCAGAAATGTTTGAAGCTACTGACTGAATGAAAGGAGCTGGCATCTCACTCTCTTTGAATCTTCTTTATCATGCTAGAATTAACAGGAAAAAGCTAAAAATTTCAGAATTGCACCGTGCAATGTGGAGATATTACTGTTTGTGCATTTACAATATTCATTGATTTTTGCCATTGAAAAACATGTTTTTCATATACCAGAAATGTTTGAAGCTACTGACTGAATGAAAGGAGCTGGCATCTCACTCTCTTTGAATCTTCTTTATCATGCTAGGATTAGCAGGAAAAAGCAAAAAATTTCAGAATTGCACCTTGCAATGTGGAGATATTACTGTTTGTGCATTTACAATATTCATTGATTTTTGCCATTGAAAAACATGTTTTTCATATACCAGAAATGTTTGAAGCTACTGACTGAATGAAAGGAGCTGGCATCTCACTCTCTTTGAATCTTCTTTATCATGCTAGGATTAACAGGAAAAAGCTAAAAATTTCAGAATTGCACCGTGCAATGTGGAGATATTACTGTTTGTGCATTTACAATATTCATTGATTTTTGCCATTGAAAAACATGTTTTTCATATACCAGAAATGTTTGAAGCTACTGACTGAATGAAAGGAGCTGGCATCTCACTCTCTTTGAATCTTCTTTATCATGCTAGGATTAGCAGGAAAAAGCAAAAAATTTCAGAATTGCACCTTGCAATGTGGAGATATTACTGTTTGTGCATTTACAATATTCATTGATTTTTGCCATTGAAAAACATGTTTTTCATATACCAGAAATGTTTGAAGCTACTGACTGAATGAAAGGAGCTGGCATCTCACTCTCTTTGAATCTTCTTTATCATGCTAGGATTAACAGGAAAAAGCAAAAAATTTCAGAATTGCACCTTGCAATGTGGAGATATTACTGTTTGTGCATTTACAATATTCATTGATTTTTGCCATTGAAAAACATGTTTTTCATATACCAGAAATGTTTGAAGCTACTGACTGAATGAAAGGAGCTGGCATCTCACTCTCTTTGAATCTTCTTTATCATGCTAGGATTAACAGGAAAAAGCAAAAAATTTCAGAATTGCACCTTGCAATGTGGAGATATTACTGTTTGTGCATTTACAATATTCATTGATTTTTGCCATTGAAAAACATGTTTTTCATATACCAGAAATGTTTGAAGCTACTGACTGAATGAAAGGAGCTGGCATCTCACTCTCTTTGAATCTTCTTTATCATGCTAGGATTAACAGGAAAAAGCTAAAAATTTCAGAATTGCACCGTGCAATGTGGAGATATTACTGTTTGTGCATTTACAATATTCATTGATTTTTGCCATTGAAAAACATGTTTTTCATATACCAGAAATGTTTGAAGCTACTGACTGAATGAAAGGAGCTGGCATCTCACTCTCTTTGAATCTTCTTTATCATGCTAGGATTAGCAGGAAAAAGCAAAAAATTTCAGAATTGCACCTTGCAATGTGGAGATATTACTGTTTATGCATTTACAATATTCATTGATTTTTGCCATTGAAAAACATGTTTTTCATATACCAGAAATGTTTGAAGCTACTGACTGAATGAAAGGAGCTGGCATCTCACTCTCTTTGAATCTTCTTTATCATGCTAGGATTAACAGGAAAAAGCTAAAAATTTCAGAATTGCACCGTGCAATGTGGAGATATTACTGTTTGTGCATTTACAATATTCATTGATTTTTGCCATTGAAAAACATGTTTTTCATATACCAGAAATGTTTGAAGCTACTGACTGAATGAAAGGAGCTGGCATCTCACTCTCTTTGAATCTTCTTTATCATGCTAGGATTAGCAGGAAAAAGCAAAAAATTTCAGAATTGCACCTTGCAATGTGGAGATATTACTGTTTGTGCATTTACAATATTCATTGATTTTTGCCATTGAAAAACATGTTTTTCATATACCAGAAATGTTTGAAGCTACTGACTGAATGAAAGGAGCTGGCATCTCACTCTCTTTGAATCTTCTTTATCATGCTAGGATTAACAGGAAAAAGCAAAAAATTTCAGAATTGCACCTTGCAATGTGGAGATATTACTGTTTGTGCATTTACAATATTCATTGATTTTTGCCATTGAAAAACATGTTTTTCATATACCAGAAATGTTTGAAGCTACTGACTGAATGAAAGGAGCTGGCATCTCACTCTCTTTGAATCTTCTTTATCATGCTAGGATTAACAGGAAAAAGCTAAAAATTTCAGAATTGCACCGTGCAATGTGGAGATATTACTGTTTGTGCATTTACAATATTCATTGATTTTTGCCATTGAAAAACATGTTTTTCATATACCAGAAATGTTTGAAGCTACTGACTGAATGAAAGGAGCTGGCATCTCACTCTCTTTGAATCTTCTTTATCATGCTAGGATTAGCAGGAAAAAGCAAAAAATTTCAGAATTGCACCTTGCAATGTGGAGATATTACTGTTTGTGCATTTACAATATTCATTGATTTTTGCCATTGAAAAACATGTTTTTCATATACCAGAAATGTTTGAAGCTACTGACTGAATGAAAGGAGCTGGCATCTCACTCTCTTTGAATCTTCTTTATCATGCTAGGATTAACAGGAAAAAGCAAAAAATTTCAGAATTGCACCTTGCAATGTGGAGATATTACTGTTTGTGCATTTACAATATTCATTGATTTTTGCCATTGAAAAACATGTTTTTCATATACCAGAAATGTTTGAAGCTACTGACTGAATGAAAGGAGCTGGCATCTCACTCTCTTTGAATCTTCTTTATCATGCTAGGATTAACAGGAAAAAGCTAAAAATTTCAGAATTGCACCGTGCAATGTGTGTTATGTTCTGCTACCAAAGCTAAGGAAAGAGAGGAGATCTGTCCCTACTATAAGACTCAGCTGAATCCCTACGATGTAACAGGGAACCTGATCCTGCGATCAGACCTGCTAAAGTCCTAATCTAGTCTGTACGGAGACCTATAGATTTGGGGAGGGAATCCCTAGAAGTACTAAGGACTGGGAGGAATATGGGACACCTCCTAACAGAAATAGTAGCAGACAGACGAACAAACAAAATAGATAGAACCTAGAGGTCCGTAGACCAAGCAAACTAACAGAGTTAGATACAGAGCACAGGCTAGCTAGAAAGTAGATATACAATGAAGTCCAGCAAAGCCAGAAGGGCGGAGCAGGATTAAATAGGCCAACAAGGTCATGTGACCAGCAAAGGAAAAAAAACCTAACAGCAAGGTTCTAACAGTACCCCCCCTTCTAAGAGGATCCTCCGGATCCCCTAGGACCAGGCTTATCAGGAAATCTCCTGTGAAACGCTCTGATAAGTCTGGACGCGGAAACATCATCTGACCTCACCCAAGAGTTATCCTCGGGTCCGAAACCTTTCCAGGCCACAAGATACTGCAAACTACCTCTATACCGTCTAGAGTCAAGGATGCGAGAAATTTCATATTCCCCGTCCTCCACCACCGGAGGAACAGAGGCAGAGGCGTCACCATCCGACACAACAGCTTTTTTTAACAGAGAGACATGAAAGACCGGATTAATTCTCCAGGAGGTAGGAACCTCCAACCTAACAGCAGATTGGTTGACAACCTGAAGCACCTTAAAGGGCCCTACAAACTTGGGACCCAATTTCTTAGAAGGAATCCTCAACCGCAGATTCCTAGAGGACAACCAAACCATGTCACCAACAGCGAACAAAACCTCCTGTCGTTTCCTATCAAAGTAGTCTTTAGATTTTCTGTTGGCCTCCTGAAGATTACCACGCACATCCGTCCAAACTCTTTCCAAATCACCGGAAAAATTCTCCTCCTCAGGCACGGCAGATCCCAACTTGGAGAACGACCCAAACGACGGATGTCTCCCAGAACAACAAAAAAAAGGCGAACAACCAGCAGAAGAAGATGTATGATTGTTCAGAGCAAATTCGGCAAGTGGCAGAAACTCAGACCACCCCTCTTGATTGTCTGCCACAAAACAACGCAAGAACTGCTCAACATCCTGGTTTTTCCTTTCTGTCTGGCCATTAGATTCAGGATGATATCCGGACGAAAACGACAAATGAATTCCCAACCTGTCACAAAAGGCACGCCAAAAACGAGCCACGAACTGAGGACCCCTATCAGAAACAATGTCAGTAGGAACGCCATGAAGTCTGACAATTTCCTTGACAAAGGCCTTAGCGAGAGTTTTAGCGCAGGGCAGTTTGACGAAGGGAACCAAGTGACACATCTTGCTAAAACGGTCCACGACCACCCAGATGACAGTAAAACCCTCAGAGGGGGGAAGGTCAGTTATAAAGTCCATAGCCAAATGTGTCCAAGGAGCACTGGGGACCTCCAAAGGACAAAGCAACCCCGCAGCAGGAGTATGTGAGGACTTAGATCTAGCACATATAGTACATTGGCGCACCCACTTAATGACTTCCTTCTGCCATCCAGGCCACCAAAAACTGCGACCCACCAGTCTCTTGGTCTCAGAGATTCCGGGATGACCTGCCAACCGAGATTCGTGACACTCAACAAACAAATCTCTCCTAAAGGTCCCAGGCACAAACAACCTCCCATGAGGAGTGTTAGATGGGGCATTCTCCTGAGCTTTAAGAATCTCATCTTCCAAAACGGAGTCTAAAGCAGCTATCACAACACCTTCTTGTAAAATGTTTTCCTCTTTCTCAGCACCGACTATGGGAGAAAAACTGCGAGACAAGGCATCCGCCTTAACATTCTTAGTACCAGGGATGTAAGTAACGGAGAAATTAAACCGCGAGAAAAATAGTGCCCACCTAGCCTGACGGGCATTCAGGCGCTTGGCAGCGTCAAGATATATCAGATTTTTATGATCCGTAAGAACCTGAACGGGAAATTCCGCACCTTCCAAGAAGTGGCGCCAGTGTTCAAATGCGAGTTTAATAGCCAATAATTCCCGATTACCAATATCGTAATTCAATTCAGTCTCCGAATATTTTTTTGAAAAAAATGCACAGGGATGTAATCCATCCCCGTTATCCTGAGACAATACTGCGCCAACCCCCACAGAGGAAGCATCAACCTCAACCAAAAACGGCCTA
This sequence comes from Phyllobates terribilis, assembly GCF_046119375.1. Lineage (NCBI taxonomy): Eukaryota > Metazoa > Chordata > Amphibia > Anura > Dendrobatidae > Phyllobates > Phyllobates terribilis. Next base: position 38,052 of record NW_027366069.1, read on the forward strand.
GTAACATCAGGCTGCATAAGGATGGGAGCAGAGGTGAACCTCTCCTTGAGATACACAAAAGCTTCAATGGCCTCAGAAGACCACTGAACCGCATCAGCACCTTTCCTGGTGAGATCAGTCAGAGGTTTGACAATACTAGAAAAATTTTTTATGAATTTTCTATAGTAATTGGCGAAACCTAAAAACCTCTGTATCGATTTCAAACCAATAGGCCTAGGCCATTCCTGCACAGCCTGAACCTTCACAGGGTCCATCTCAAAACCTTTGCTGGAGATAATGTAGCCCAAAAAACTAATTCTCTGTACAGCGAACTCACATTTCTCCAGCTTAGCAAAAAGCGAATTGTCCATTAATAACTGTAATACCTAACGTACGCTCCGCCAATGAGACTCCAGATCTGGCGAATAAATCAAAATGTCATCCAAATACACAACCACATTTTTACCGATCAAAGGTCTAAGGATGTCATTAATCAGATTCTGAAAAAATGCAGGAGCATTAGTAAGACCAAAAGGCATAACCAGATTCTCAAAATGACCCACAGGAGTGTTAAAAGCAGTCTTCCATTCGTCACCCTCCTTCATGCGCAACAGATTGTATGCCCCCTTAAGGTCAATTTTAGAGAACCACTTGGCCCCCAATAACTGGTTAAACAGATCAGGAATCAATGGCAGTGGGTAAGGATTGCGTACCGTAATTTTGTTAATCTCACGAAAATCCAGACAAGGACGTAAACCGCCGTCCTTTTTTTTTACAAAAAAAAATCCAACCGCCACAGGAGACTTAGAGGGCCTAATGTGACCGGCGGCCAAACTTGTCTGTATGTATTCCTCCAAAGCCTTCCTCTCAGGAATAGTAAGGTTAAATAAACGACTTTTAGGAAGAGTCGCTCCAGGGACAAATTCAATAGAACAATCATAGTCTCTATGGGGAGGCAAAACCTGCGATTCTTTCTCAGAAAAAACTCTCCAAAAATCCTGAATAGGAACAGGCAATTCTCCCCTATCCAAAGCTGCAATACGCCCGTTACAACACTTGTCATAACATTTATGGCTCCAGGATTTAATTTCACTGGTAGACCAATCTAGTACAGGATTGTGAAATTTTAACCAGGGCAAACCCAATATTACTGGAGAAGGCAAGTTATTCAACACTACCAAATCCAATTTCTCATGGTGAACACCATTAATAGTGAGAGGAAATTCACTGACCTTGAGAGTAATATTCTTCAAAGGGGAGCCATCCACAGAAACCACAGCAATGGGGGATGATAAAGGTTCAGGTTTTAAATTGAGTTTTTCCACGAATCCCCCATCAATTACATTCAGTGTAGACCCGCAATCAACAAACACCCGAAATTCCATTAATTTTTCCTGAGCAATCGTGGAAGCAGCTAAAAATATACCCTTGGAATTTAAACAGGCAATACGGGCGTGACTGACCATTTTTTTTTCTTTCTTCATACGAAGCTCACAGCCTTTAATCAAATGACCAGATTTCCCGCAATAGAAACACAAGCCTTCTGAAAAACGACGGTGTTTTTCTTGAGAGCGAGGTGCCACCGATCCAATCTCCATCGGTTCACCACTGTTAGTACACACATTATCATAACCAGAAACTGACATAGCAGAGGATTTGCTCTCATTAACCCTAGCACGCAGTCTTCTGTCCACCCGTATAGCTAATTGCATAGCCTGTTGCAAATCCTCAGGTGTAGGATAAGCAATTAGCAGGTCTTTAACCTTTTCACTGAGCCCAGCAAGAAATAGACTTTTCAGAGCAGAATCGTTCCACCCTGTTTGAGTGGACCAACGACGAAAATGTGTACAATATTTTTCCATATTACCTGATCCTTGTTTTAAACGTCTCAACTCAGTCTCAGCTGATGCCACACGGTCAGGATCATCATATAATAGTCCTAAAGCAGAAAAAAAACTATCCACTGATCTGAAGCATGTATCACTAGGTTGCAAAGAAAAGGCCCACTCCTGAGGCTCTTTGCGCAAAAGTGACATTATGAACCCTACGCGCTGGGATTCATCCCCAGAGGACTTGGGTCTCAAACGAAAATACAATAAGCAAGCATTTTTAAATGAAAAAAATTCTCGATGTTCACCAAAAAATAAATCCGGCAAACATACCTTAGGCTCCAAGAAATATGCTCCAGGACAGTTACTCACGTGCTGACGGAGCTCGGCCACTTCCAGAGAGAGTCCCTGCAGGTGTTTAGCCAAATCCTGAACCGACACCATGATGGAACAAAAAAAAAATCTTTCCTTAGAGAATTTACAGGCTGGACTTACTGTTATGTTCTGCTACCAAAGCTAAGGAAAGAGAGGAGATCTGTCCCTACTATAAGACTCAGCTGAATCCCTACGATGTAACAGGGAACCTGATCCTGCGATCAGACCTGCTAAAGTCCTAATCTAGTCTGTACGGAGACCTATAGATTTGGGGAGGGAATCCCTAGAAGTACTAAGGACTGGGAGGAATATGGGACACCTCCTAACAGAAATAGTAGCAGACAGACGAACAAACAAAATAGATAGAACCTAGAGGTCCGTAGACCAAGCAAACTAACAGAGTTAGATACAGAGCACAGGCTAGCTAGAAAGTAGATATACAATGAAGTCCAGCAAAGCCAGAAGGGCGGAGCAGGATTAAATAGGCCAACAAGGTCATGTGACCAGCAAAGGAAAAAAAACCTAACAGCAAGGTTCTAACAATGTGGAGATATTACTGTTTGTGCATTTACAATATTCATTGATTTTTGCCATTGAAAAACATGTTTTTCATATACCAGAAATGTTTGAAGCTACTGACTGAATGAAAGGAGCTGGCATCTCACTCTCTTTGAATCTTCTTTATCATGCTAGGATTAGCAGGAAAAAGCAAAAAATTTCAGAATTGCACCTTGCAATGTGGAGATATTACTGTTTGTGCATTTACAATATTCATTGATTTTTGCCATTGAAAAACATGTTTTTCATATACCAGAAATGTTTGAAGCTACTGACTGAATGAAAGGAGCTGGCATCTCACTCTCTTTGAATCTTCTTTATCATGCTAGGATTAACAGGAAAAAGCTAAAAATTTCAGAATTGCACCGTGCAATGTGGAGATATTACTGTTTGTGCATTTACAATATTCATTGATTTTTGCCATTGAAAAACATGTTTTTCATACACCAGAAATGTTTGAAGCTACTGACTGAATGAAAGGAGCTGGCATCTCACTCTCTTTGAATCTTCTTTATCATGCTAGGATTAGCAGGAAAAAGCAAAAAATTTCAGAATTGCACCTTGCAATGTGGAGATATTACTGTTTGTGCATTTACAATATTCATTGATTTTTGCCATTGAAAAACATGTTTTTCATATACCAGAAATGTTTGAAGCTACTGACTGAATGAAAGGAGCTGGCATCTCACTCTCTTTGAATCTTCTTTATCATGCTAGGATTAACAGGAAAAAGCTAAAAATTTCAGAATTGCACCGTGCAATGTGGAGATATTACTGTTTGTGCATTTACAATATTCATTGATTTTTGCCATTGAAAAACATGTTTTTCATATACCAGAAATGTTTGAAGCTACTGACTGAATGAAAGGAGCTGGCATCTCACTCTCTGAATCTTCTTTATCATGCTAGGATTAGCAGGAAAAAGCAAAAAATTTCAGAATTGCACCTTGCAATGTGGAGATATTACTGTTTGTGCATTTACAATATTCATTGATTTTTGCCATTGAAAAACATGTTTTTCATATACCAGAAATGTTTGAAGCTACTGACTGAATGAAAGGAGCTGGCATCTCACTCTCTTTGAATCTTCTTTATCATGCTAGGATTAACAGGAAAAAGCAAAAAATTTCAGAATTGCACCTTGCAATGTGGAGATATTACTGTTTGTGCATTTACAATATTCATTGATTTTTGCCATTGAAAAACATGTTTTTCATATACCAGAAATGTTTGAAGCTACTGACTGAATGAAAGGAGCTGGCATCTCACTCTCTTTGAATCTTCTTTATCATGCTAGGATTAACAGGAAAAAGCAAAAAATTTCAGAATTGCACCTTGCAATGTGGAGATATTACTGTTTGTGCATTTACAATATTCATTGATTTTTGCCATTGAAAAACGTCCAGAAATGTTTGAAGCTACTGACTGAATGAAAGGAGCTGGCATCTCACTCTCTTTGAATCTTCTTTATCATGCTAGGATTAACAGGAAAAAGCTAAAAATTTCAGAATTGCACCGTGCAATGTGGAGATATTACTGTTTGTGCATTTACAATATTCATTGATTTTTGCCATTGAAAAACATGTTTTTCATATACCAGAAATGTTTGAAGCTACTGACTGAATGAAAGGAGCTGGCATCTCACTCTCTTTGAATCTTCTTTATCATGCTAGGATTAGCAGGAAAAAGCAAAAAATTTCAGAATTGCACCTTGCAATGTGGAGATATTACTGTTTGTGCATTTACAATATTCATTGATTTTTGCCATTGAAAAACGTCCAGAAATGTTTGAAGCTACTGACTGAATGAAAGGAGCTGGCATCTCACTCTCTTTGAATCTTCTTTATCATGCTAGGATTAGCAGGAAAAAGCAAAAAATTTCAGAATTGCACCTTGCAATGTGGAGATATTACTGTTTGTGCATTTACAATATTCATTGATTTTTGCCATTGAAAAACATGTTTTTCATATACCAGAAATGTTTGAAGCTACTGACTGAATGAAAGGAGCTGGCATCTCACTCTCTTTGAATCTTCTTTATCATGCTAGGATTAGCAGGAAAAAGCAAAAAATTTCAGAATTGCACCTTGCAATGTGGAGATATTACTGTTTGTGCATTTACAATATTCATTGATTTTTGCCATTGAAAAACATGTTTTTCATATACCAGAAATGTTTGAAGCTACTGACTGAATGAAAGGAGCTGGCATCTCACTCTCTTTGAATCTTCTTTATCATGCTAGGATTAAGAGGAAAAAGCAAAAAATTTCAGAATTGCACCTTGCAATGTGGAGATATTACTGTTTGTGCATTTACAATATTCATTGATTTTTGCCATTGAAAAACATGTTTTTCATATACCAGAAATGTTTGAAGCTACTAACTGAATGAAAGGAGCTGGCATCTCACTCTCTTTGAATCTTCTTTATCATGCTAGGATTAACAGGAAAAAGCAAAAAATTTCAGAATTGCACCTTGCAATGTGGAGATATTACTGTTTGTGCATTTACAATATTCATTGATTTTTGCCATTGAAAAACGTCCAGAAATGTTTGAAGCTACTGACTGAATGAAAGGAGCTGGCATCTCACTCTCTTTGAATCTTCTTTATCATGCTAGGATTAGCAGGAAAAAGCAAAAAATTTCAGAATTGCACCTTGCAATGTGGAGATATTACTGTTTGTGCATTTACAATATTCATTGATTTTTGCCATTGAAAAACATCATGTTATTCATATACCAGAAATGTTTGAAGCTACTGACTGAATGAAAGGAGCTGGCATCTCACTCTCTTTGAATCTTCTTTATCATGCTAGGATTAGCAGGAAAAAGCAAAAAATTTCCGAATTGCACCTTGCAATGTGGAGATATTACTGTTTGTGCATTTACAATATTCATTGATTTTTGCCATTGAAAAACATGTTTTTCATATACCAGAAATGTTTGAAGCTACTGACTGAATGAAAGGAGCTGGCATCTCACTCTCTTTAAATCTTCTTTATCATGCTAGGATTAGCAGAAAAAAGCAAAAAATTTCAGAATTGCACCTTGCAATGTGGAGATATTACTGTTTGTGCATTTACAATATTCATTGATTTTTGCCATTGAAAAACATGTTTTTCATGTACCAGAAATGTTTGAAGCTACTGACTGAATGAAAGGAGCTGGCATCTCACTCTCTTTGAATCTTCTTTATCATGCTAGGATTAACAGGAAAAAGCAAAAAATTTCAGAATTGCACCTTGCAATGTGGAGATATTACTGTTTGTGCATTTACAATATTCATTGATTTTTGCCATTGAAAAACGTCCAGAAATGTTTGAAGCTACTGACTGAATGAAAGGAACTGGCATCTCACTCTCTTTGAATCTTCTTTATCATGCTAGGATTAGCAGGAAAAAGCAAAAAATTTCAGAATTGCACCTTGCAATGTGGAGATATTACTGTTTGTGCATTTACAATATTCATTGATTTTTGCCATTGAAAAACATGTTTTTCATATACCAGAAATGTTTGAAGCTACTGACTGAATGAAAGGAGCTGGCATCTCACTCTCTTTGAATCTTCTTTATCATGCTAGGATTAGCAGGATAAAGCAAAAAATTTCAGAATTGCACCTTGCAATGTGGAGATATTACTGTTTGTGCATTTACAATATTCATTGATTTTTGCCATTGAAAAACGTCCAGAAATGTTTGAAGCTACTGACTGAATGAAAGGAGCTGGCATCTCACTCTCTTTGAATCTTCTTTATCATGCTAGGATTAGCAGGAAAAAGCAAAAAATTTCAGAATTGCACCTTGCAATGTGGAGATATTACTGTTTGTGCATTTACAATATTCATTGATTTTTGCCATTGAAAAACATGTTTTTCATATACCAGAAATGTTTGAAGCTACTGACTGAATGAAAGGAGCTGGCATCTCACTCTCTTTGAATCTTCTTTATCATGCTAGGATTAGCAGGAAAAAGCAAAAAATTTCAGAATTGCACCTTGCAATGTGGAGATATTACTGTTTGTGCATTTACAATATTCATTGATTTTTGCCATTGAAAAACGTCCAGAAATGTTTGAAGCTACTGACTGAATGAAAGGAGCTGGCATCTCACTCTCTTTGAATCTTCTTTATCATGCTAGGATTAACAGGAAAAAGCTAAAAATTTCAGAATTGCACCGTGCAATGTGGAGATATTACTGTTTGTGCATTTACAATATTCATTGATTTTTGCCATTGAAAAACATGTTTTTCATATACCAGAAATGTTTGAAGCTACTGACTGAATGAAAGGAGCTGGCATCTCACTCTCTTTGAATCTTCTTTATCATGCTAGGATTAGCAGGAAAAAGCAAAAAATTTCAGAATTGCACCTTGCAATGTGGAGATATTACTGTTTGTGCATTTACAATATTCATTGATTTTTGCCATTGAAAAACGTTTTTCATATACCAGAAATGTTTGAAGCTACTGACTGAATGAAAGGAGCTGGCATCTCACTCTCTTTGAATCTTCTTTATCATGCTAGGATTAGCAGGAAAAAGCAAAAAATTTCAGAATTGCACCTTGCAATGTGGAGATATTACTGTTTGTGCATTTACAATATTCATTGATTTTTGCCATTGAAAAACATGTTTTTCATATACCAGAAATGTTTGAAGCTACTGACTGAATGAAAGGAGCTGGCATCTCACTCTCTTTGAATCTTCTTTATCATGCTAGGATTAACAGGAAAAAGCAAAAAATTTCAGAATTGCACCTTGCAATGTGGAGATATTACTGTTTGTGCATTTACAATATTCATTGATTTTTGCCATTGAAAAACGTCCAGAAATGTTTGAAGCTACTGAATGAATGAAAGGAGCTGGCATCTCACTCTCTTTGAATCTTCTTTATCATGCTAGGATTAGCAGGAAAATGCAAAAAATTTCAGAATTGCACCTTGCAATGTGGAGATATTACTGTTTGTGCATTTACAATATTCATTGATTTTTGCCATTGAAAAACATGTTTTTCATATACCAGAAATGTTTGAAGCTACTGACTGAATGAAAGGAGCTGGCATCTCACTCTCTTTGAATCTTCTTTATCATGCTAGGATTAACAGGAAAAAGCAAAAAATTTCAGAATTGCACCTTGCAATGTGGAGATATTACTGTTTGTGCATTTACAATATTCATTGATTTTTGCCATTGAAAAACGTCCAGAAATGTTTGAAGCTACTGACTGAATGAAAGGAGCTGGCATCTCACTCTCTTTGAATCTTCTTTATCATGCTAGGATTAGCAGGAAAAAGCAAAAAATTTCAGAATTGCACCTTGCAATGTGGAGATATTACTGTTTGTGCATTTACAATATTCATTGATTTTTGCCATTGAAAAACATGTTTTTCATATACCACAAATGTTTGAAGCTACTGACTGAATGAAAGGAGCTGGCATCTCACTCTCTTTGAATCTTCTTTATCATGCTAGGATTAGCAGGAAAAAGCAAAAAATTTCAGAATTGCACCTTGCAATGTGGAGATATTACTGTTTGTGCATTTACAATATTCATTGATTTTTGCCATTGAAAAACGTCCAGAAATGTTTGAAGCTACTGACTGAATGAAAGGAGCTGGCATCTCACTCTCTTTGAATCTTCTTTATCATGCTAGGATTAACAGGAAAAAGCTAAAAATTTCAGAATTGCACCTTGCAATGTGGAGATATTACTGTTTGTGCATTTACAATATTCATTGATTTTTGCCATTGAAAAACGTTTTTCATATACCAGAAATGTTTGAAGCTACTGACTGAATGAAAGGAGCTGGCATCTCACTCTCTTTGAATCTTCTTTATCATGCTAGGATTAGCAGGAAAAAGCAAAAAATTTCAGAATTGCACCTTGCAATGTGGAGATATTACTGTTTGTGCATTTACAATATTCATTGATTTTTGCCATTGAAAAACGTCCAGAAATGTTTGAAGCTACTGACTGAATGAAAGGAGCTGGCATCTCACTCTCTTTGAATCTTCTTTATCATGCTAGGATTAACAGGAAAAAGCTAAAAATTTCAGAATTGCACCGTGCAATGTGGAGATATTACTGTTTGTGCATTTACAATATTCATTGATTTTTGCCATTGAAAAACATGTTTTTCATATACCAGAAATGTTTGAAGCTACTGACTGAATGAAAGGAGCTGGCATCTCACTCTCTTTGAATCTTCTTTATCATGCTAGGATTAGCAGGAAAAAGCAAAAAATTTCAGAATTGCACCTTGCAATGTGGAGATATTACTGTTTGTGCATTTACAATATTTATTGATTTTTGCCATTGAAAAACATGTTTTTCATATACCAGAAATGTTTGAAGCTACTGACTGAATGAAAGGAGCTGGCATCTCACTCTCTTTGAATCTTCTTTATCATGCTAGGATTAACAGGAAAAAGCAAAAAATTTCAGAATTGCACCTTGCAATGTGGAGATATTACTGTTTGTGCATTTACAATATTCATTGATTTTTGCCATTGAAAAACATGTTTTTCATATACCAGAAATGTTTGAAGCTACTGACTGAATGAAAGGAGCTGGCATCTCACTCTCTTTGAATCTTCTTTATCATGCTAGGATTAACAGGAAAAAGCAAAAAATTTCAGAATTGCACCTTGCAATGTGGAGATATTACTGTTTGTGCATTTACAATATTCATTGATTTTTGCCATTGAAAAACGTCCAGAAATGTTTGAAGCTACTGACTGAATGAAAGGAGCTGGCATCTCACTCTCTTTGAATCTTCTTTATCATGCTAGGATTAACAGGAAAAAGCTAAAAATTTCAGAATTGCACCGTGCAATGTGGAGATATTACTGTTTGTGCATTTACAATATTCATTGATTTTTGCCATTGAAAAACATGTTTTTCATATACCAGAAATGTTTGAAGCTACTGACTGAATGAAAGGAGCTGGCATCTCACTCTCTTTGAATCTTCTTTATCATGCTAGGATTAGCAGGAAAAAGCAAAAAATTTCAGAATTGCACCTTGCAATGTGGAGATATTACTGTTTGTGCATTTACAATATTCATTGATTTTTGCCATTGAAAAACATGTTTTTCATATACCAGAAATGTTTGAAGCTACTGACTGAATGAAAGGAGCTGGCATCTCACTCTCTTTGAATCTTCTTTATCATGCTAGGATTAACAGGAAAAAGCAGAAAATTTCAGAATTGCACCTTGCAATGTGGAGATATTACTGTTTGTGCATTTACAATATTCATTGATTTTTGCCATTGAAAAACATGTTTTTCATATACCAGAAATGTTTGAAGCTACTGACTGAATGAAAGGAGCTGGCATCTCACTCTCTTTGAATCTTCTTTATCATGCTAGGATTAACAGGAAAAAGCAAAAAATTTCAGAATTGCACCTTGCAATGTGGAGATATTACTGTTTGTGCATTTACAATATTCATTGATTTTTGCCATTGAAAAACGTCCAGAAATGTTTGAAGCTACTGACTGAATGAAAAGAGCTGGCATCTCACTCTCTTTGAATCTTCTTTATCATGCTAGGATTAGCAGGAAAAAGCAAAAAATTTCCGAATTGCACCTTGCAATGTGGAGATATTACTGTTTGTGCATTTACAATATTCATTGATTTTTGCCATTGAAAAACATGTTTTTCATATACCAGAAATTTTTGAAGCTACTGACTGAATGAAAGGAGCTGGCATCTCACTCTTTGAATCTTCTTTATCATGCTAGGATTAGCAGGAAAAAGCAAACAATTTCAGAATTGCACCTTGCAATGTGGAGATATTACTGTTTGTGCATTTACAATATTCATTGATTTTTGCCATTGAAAAACATGTTTTTCATATACCAGAAATGTTTGAAGCTACTGACTGAATGAAAGGAGCTGGCATCTCACTCTCTTTGAATCTTCTTTATCATGCTAGGATTAACAAGAAAAAGCTAAAAATTTCAGAATTGCACCGTGCAATGTGGAGATATTACTGTTTGTGCATTTACAATATTCATTGATTTTTGCCATTGAAAAACATGTTTTTCATATACCAGAAATGTTTGAAGCTACTGACTGAATGAAAGGAGCTGGCATCTCACTCTCTTTGAATCTTCTTTATCATGCTAGGATTAGCAGGAAAAAGCAAAAAATTTCAGAATTGCACCTTGCAATGTGGAGATATTAATGTTTGTGCATTTACAATATTCATTGATTTTTGCCATTGAAAAACATGTTTTTCATATACCAGAAATGTTTGAAGCTACTGACTGAATGAAAGGAGCTGGCATCTCACTCTCTTTGAATCTTCTTTATCGTGCTAGGATTAACAGGAAAAAGCAAAAAATTTCAGAATTGCACCTTGCAATGTGGAGATATTACTGTTTGTGCATTTACAATATTCATTGATTTTTGCCATTGAAAAACGTCCAGAAATGTTTGAAGCTACTGACTGAATGAAAGGAGCTGGCATCTCACTCTCTTTGAATCTTCTTTATCATGCTAGGATTAACAGGAAAAAGCTAAAAATTTCAGAATTGCACCGTGCAATGTGGAGATATTACTGTTTGTGCATTTACAATATTCATTGATTTTTGCCATTGAAAAACATGTTTTTCATATACCAGAAATGTTTGAAGCTACTGACTGAATGAAAGGAGCTGGCATCTCACTCTCTTTGAATCTTCTTTATCATGCTAGGATTAGCAGGAAAAAGCAAAAAATTTCAGAATTGCACCTTGCAATGTGGAGATATTACTGTTTGTGCATTTACAATATTCATTGATTTTTGCCATTGAAAAACATGTTTTTCATATACCAGAAATGTTTGAAGCTACTGACTGAATGAAAGGAGCTGGCATCTCACTCTCTTTGAATCTTCTTTATCATGCTAGGATTAACAGGAAAAAGCAAAAAATTTCAGAATTGCACCTTGCAATGTGGAGATATTACTGTTTGTGCATTTACAATATTCATTGATTTTTGCCATTGAAAAACGTCCAGAAATGTTTGAAGCTACTGACTGAATGAAAGGAGCTGGCATCTCACTCTCTTTGAATCTTCTTTATCATGCTAGGATTAGCAGGAAAAAGCAAAAAATTTCCGAATTGCACCTTGCAATGTGGAGATATTACTGTTTGTGCATTTACAATATTCATTGATTTTTGCCATTGAAAAACATGTTTTTCATATACCAGAAATGTTTGAAGCTACTGACTGAATGAAAGGAGCTTGCATCTCACTCTCTTTGAATCTTCTTTATCATGCTAGGATTAGCAGGATAAAGCAAAAAATTTCAGAATTGCACCTTGCAATGTGGAGATATTACTGTTTGTGCATTTACAATATTCATTGATTTTTGCCATTGAAAAACATGTTTTTCATATACCATAAATGTTTGAAGCTACTGACTGAATGAAAGGAGCTGGCATCTCACTCTCTTTGAATCTTCTTTATCATGCTAGGATTAACAGGAAAAAGCAAAATATTTCAGAATTGCACCTTGCAATGTGGAGATATTACTGTTTGTGCATTTACAATATTCATTGATTTTTGCCATTGAAAAACGTCCAGAAATGTTTGAAGCTACTGACTGAATGAAAGGAGCTGGCATCTCACTCTCTTTGAATCTTCTTTATCATGCTAGGATTAGCAGGAAAAAGCAAAAAATTTCAGAATTGCACCTTGCAATGTGGAGATATTACTGTTTGTGCATTTACAATATTCATTGATTTTTGCCATTGAAAAACATGTTTTTCATATACCAGAAATGTTTGAAGCTACTGACTGAATGAAAGGAGCTGGCATCTCACTCTTTGAATCTTCTTTATCATGCTAGGATTTGTAGGAAAAAGCAAAAAATTTCAGAATTGCACCTTGCAATGTGGAGATATTACTGTTTGTGCATTTACAATATTCATTGATTTTTGCCATTGAAAAACATGTTTTTCATATACCAGAAATGTTTGAAGCTACTGACTGAATGAAAGGAGCTGGCATCTCACTCTCTTTGAATCTTCTTTATCATGCTAGGATTAACAGGAAAAAGCAAAAAATTTCAGAATTGCACCGTGCAATGTGGAGATATTACTGTTTGTGCATTTACAATATTCATTGATTTTTGCCATTGAAAAACATGTTTTTCATATACCAGAAATGTTTGAAGCTACTGACTGAATGAAAGGAGCTGGCATCTCACTCTCTTTGAATCTTCTTTATCATGCTAGGATTAACAGGAAAAAGCAAAAAATTTCAGAATTGCACCTTGCAATGTGGAGATATTACTGTTTGTGCATTTACAATATTCATTGATTTTTGCCATTGAAAAACGTCCAGAAATGTTTGAAGCTACTGACTGAATGAAAGGAGCTGGCATCTCACTCTCTTTGAATCTTTTTTATCATGCTAGGATTAGCAGGAAAAAGCAAAAAAATTCAGAATTGCACCTTGCAATGTGGAATTACTGTTTGTGCATTTAAAATATTCATTGATTTTTGCCATTGAAAAACATGTTTTTCATATACCAGAAATGTTTGAAGCTACTGACTGAATGAAAGGAGCTGGCATCTCACTCTCTTTGAATCTTCTTTATCATGCTAGGATTAACAGGAAAAAGCAAAAAATTTCAGAATTGCACCTTGCAATGTGGAGATATTACTGTTTGTGCATTTACAATATTCATTGATTTTTGCCATTGAAAAACGTCCAGAAATGTTTGAAGCTACTGACTGAATGAAAGGAGCTGGCATCTCACTCTCTTTGAATCTTCTTTATCATGCTAGGATTAGCAGGAAAAAGCAAAAAATTTCAGAATTGCACCTTGCAATGTGGAGATATTACTGTTTGTGCATTTACAATATTCATTGATTTTTGCCATTGAAAAACATGTTTTTCATATACCAGAAATGTTTGAAGCTACTGACTGAATGAAAGGAGCTGGCATCTCACTCTTTGAATCTTCTTTATCATGCTAGGATTAACAGGAAAAAGCTAAAAATTTCAGAATTGCACCGTGCAATGTGGAGATATTACTGTTTGTGCATTTACAATATTCATTGATTTTTGCCATTGAAAAACATGTTTTTCATATACCAGAAATGTTTGAAGCTACTGACTGAATGAAAGGAGCTGGCATCTCACTCTCTTTGAATCTTCTTTATCATGCTAGGATTAGCAGGAAAAAGCAAAAAATTTCAGAATTGCACCTTGCAATGTGGAGATATTACTGTTTGTGCATTTACAATATTCATTGATTTTTGCCATTGAAAAACATGTTTTTCATATACCAGAAATGTTTGAAGCTACTGACTGAATGAAAGGAGCTGGCATCTCACTCTCTTTGAATCTTCTTTATCATGCTAGGATTAACAGGAAAAAGCAAAAAATTTCAGAATTGCACCTTGCAATGTGGAGATATTACTGTTTGTGCATTTACAATATTCATTGATTTTTGCCATTGAAAAACATGTTTTTCATATACCAGAAATGTTTGAAGCTACTGACTGAATGAAAGGAGCTGGCATCTCACTCTCTTTGAATCTTCTTTATCATGCTAGGATTAACAGGAAAAAGCAAAAAATTTCAGAATTGCACCTTGCAATGTGGAGATATTACTGTTTGTGCATTTACAATATTCATTGATTTTTGCCATTGAAAAACGTCCAGAAATGTTTGAAGCTACTGACTGAATGAAAGGAGCTGGCATCTCACTCTCTTTGAATCTTCTTTATCATGCTAGGATTAGCAGGAAAAAGCAAATAATTTCCGAATTGCACCTTGCAATGTGGAGATATTACTGTTTGTGCATTTACAATATTCATTGATTTTTGCCATTGAAAAACATGTTTTTCATATACCAGAAATGTTTGAAGCTACTGACTGAATGAAAGGAGCTTGCATCTCACTCTCTTTGAATCTTCTTTATCATGCTAGGATTAGCAGGATAAAGCAAAAAATTTCAGAATTGCACCTTGCAATGTGGAGATATTACTGTTTGTGCATTTACAATATTCATTGATTTTTGCCATTGAAAAACATGTTTTTCATATACCAGAAATGTTTGAAGCTACTGACTGAATGAAAGGAGCTGGCATCTCACTCTCTTTGAATCTTCTTTATCATGCTAGGATTAACAGGAAAAAGCAAAATATTTCAGAATTGCACCTTGCAATGTGGAGATATTACTGTTTGTGCATTTACAATATTCATTGATTTTTGCCATTGAAAAACGTCCAGAAATGTTTGAAGCTACTGACTGAATGAAAGGAGCTGGCATCTCACTCTCTTTGAATCTTCTTTATCATGCTAGGATTAGCAGGAAAAAGCAAAAAATTTCAGAATTGCACCTTGCAATGTGGAGATATTACTGTTTGTGCATTTACAATATTCATTGATTTTTGCCATTGAAAAACATGTTTTTCATATACCAGAAATGTTTGAAGCTACTGACTGAATGAAAGGAGCTGGCATCTCACTCTTTGAATCTTCTTTATCATGCTAGGATTTGTAGGAAAAAGCAAAAAATTTCAGAATTGCACCTTGCAATGTGGAGATATTACTGTTTGTGCATTTACAATATTCATTGATTTTTGCCATTGAAAAACATGTTTTTCATATACCAGAAATGTTTGAAGCTACTGACTGAATGAAAGGAGCTGGCATCTCACTCTCTTTGAATCTTCTTTATCATGCTAGGATTAACAGGAAAAAGCAAAAAATTTCAGAATTGCACCGTGCAATGTGGAGATATTACTGTTTGTGCATTTACAATATTCATTGATTTTTGCCATTGAAAAACATGTTTTTCATATACCAGAAATGTTTGAAGCTACTGACTGAATGAAAGGAGCTGGCATCTCACTCTCTTTGAATCTTCTTTATCATGCTAGGATTAACAGGAAAAAGCAAAAAATTTCAGAATTGCACCTTGCAATGTGGAGATATTACTGTTTGTGCATTTACAATATTCATTGATTTTTGCCATTGAAAAACGTCCAGAAATGTTTGAAGCTACTGACTGAATGAAAGGAGCTGGCATCTCACTCTCTTTGAATCTTTTTTATCATGCTAGGATTAGCAGGAAAAAGCAAAAAAATTCAGAATTGCACCTTGCAATGTGGAATTACTGTTTGTGCATTTAAAATATTCATTGATTTTTGCCATTGAAAAACATGTTTTTCATATACCAGAAATGTTTGAAGCTACTGACTGAATGAAAGGAGCTGGCATCTCACTCTCTTTGAATCTTCTTTATCATGCTAGGATTAACAGGAAAAAGCAAAAAATTTCAGAATTGCACCTTGCAATGTGGAGATATTACTGTTTGTGCATTTACAATATTCATTGATTTTTGCCATTGAAAAACGTCCAGAAATGTTTGAAGCTACTGACTGAATGAAAGGAGCTGGCATCTCACTCTCTTTGAATCTTCTTTATCATGCTAGGATTAACAGGAAAAAGCAAAAAATTTCTGAATTGCACCTTGCAATGTGGAGATATTACTGTTTGTGCATTTACAATATTCATTGATTTTTGCCATTGAAAAACGTCCAGAAATGTTTGAAGCTACTGACTGAATGAAAGGAGCTGGCATCTCACTCTCTTTGAATCTTCTTTATCATGCTAGGATTAGCAGGAAAAAGCAAAAAATTTCAGAATTGCACCTTGCAATGTGGAGATATTACTGTTTGTGCATTTACAATATTCATTGATTTTTGCCATTGAAAAACATGTTTTTCATATACCAGAAATGTTTGAAGCTACTAACTGAATGAAAGGAGCTGGCATCTCACTCTCTTTGAATCTTCTTTATCATGCTAGGATTAACAGGAAAAAGCAAAAAATTTCAGAATTGCACCTTGCAATGTGGAGATATTACTGTTTGTGCATTTACAATATTCATTGATTTTTGCCATTGAAAAACGTCCAGAAATGTTTGAAGCTACTGACTGAATGAAAGGAGCTGGCATCTCACTCTCTTTGAATCTTCTTTATCATGCTAGGATTAGCAGGAAAAAGCAAAAAATTTCAGAATTGCACCTTGCAATGTGGAGATATTACTGTTTGTGCATTTACAATATTCATTGATTTTTGCCATTGAAAAACATTATGTTATTCATATACCAGAAATGTTTGAAGCTACTGACTGAATGAAAGGAGCTGGCATCTCACTCTCTTTGAATCTTCTTTATCATGCTAGGATTAGCAGGAAAAAGCAAAAAATTTCAGAATTGCACCTTGCAATGTGGAGATATTACTGTTTGTGCATTTACAATATTCATTGATTTTTGCCATTGAAAAACATGTTTTTCATATACCAGAAATGTTTGAAGCTACTGACTGAATGAAAGGAGCTGGCATCTCACTCTCTTTGAATCTTCTTTATCATGCTAGGATTAACAGGAAAAAGCAAAAAATTTCAGAATTGCACCTTGCAATGTGGAGATATTACTGTTTGTGCATTTACAATATTCATTGATTTTTGCCATTGAAAAACATGTTTTTCATATACCAGAAATGTTTGAAGCTACTGACTGAATGAAAGGAGCTGGCATCTCACTCTCTTTGAATCTTCTTTATCGTGGTAGGATTAACAGGAAAAAGCAAAAAATTTCAGAATTGCACCTTGCAATGTGGAGATATTACTGTTTGTGCATTTACAATATTCATTGATTTTTGCCATTGAAAAACATCCAGAAATGTTTGAAGCTACTGACTGAATGAAAGGAGCTGGCATCTCACTCTCTTTGAATCTTCTTTATCATGCTAGGATTAACAGGAAAAAGCTAAAAATTTCAGAATTGCACCGTGCAATGTGGAGATATTACTGTTTGTGCATTTACAATATTCATTGATTTTTGCCATTGAAAAACATGTTTTTCATATACCAGAAATGTTTGAAGCTACTGACTGAATGAAAGGAGCTGGCATCTCACTCTCTTTGAATCTTCTTTATCATGCTAGGATTAGCAGGAAAAAGCAAAAAATTTCAGAATTGCACCTTGCAATGTGGAGATATTACTGTTTGTGCATTTACAATATTCATTGATTTTTGCCATTGAAAAACATGTTTTTCATATACCAGAAATGTTTGAAGCTACTGACTGAATGAAAGGAGCTGGCATCTCACTCTCTTTGAATCTTCTTTATCATGCTAGGATTAACAGGAAAAAGCAAAAAATTTCAGAATTGCACCTTGCAATGTGGAGATATTACTGTTTGTGCATTTACAATATTCATTGATTTTTGCCATTGAAAAACGTCCAGAAATGTTTGAAGCTACTGACTGAATGAAAGGAGCTGGCATCTCACTCTCTTTGAATCTTCTTTATCATGCTAGGATTAGCAGGAAAAAGCAAAAAATTTCCGAATTGCACCTTGCAATGTGGAGATATTACTGTTTGTGCATTTACAATATTCATTGATTTTTGCCATTGAAAAACATGTTTTTCATATACCAGAAATGTTTGAAGCTACTGACTGAATGAAAGGAGCTTGCATCTCACTCTCTTTGAATCTTCTTTATCATGCTAGGATTAGCAGGATAAAGCAAAAAATTTCAGAATTGCACCTTGCAATGTGGAGATATTACTGTTTGTGCATTTACAATATTCATTGATTTTTGCCATTGAAAAACATGTTTTTCATATACCATAAATGTTTGAAGCTACTGACTGAATGAAAGGAGCTGGCATCTCACTCTCTTTGAATCTTCTTTATCATGCTAGGATTAACAGGAAAAAGCAAAATATTTCAGAATTGCACCTTGCAATGTGGAGATATTACTGTTTGTGCATTTACAATATTCATTGATTTTTGCCATTGAAAAACGTCCAGAAATGTTTGAAGCTACTGACTGAATGAAAGGAGCTGGCATCTCACTCTCTTTGAATCTTCTTTATCATGCTAGGATTAACAGGAAAAAGCAAAAAATTTCTGAATTGCACCTTGCAATGTGGAGATATTACTGTTTGTGCATTTACAATATTCATTGATTTTTGCCATTGAAAAACGTCCAGAAATGTTTGAAGCTACTGACTGAATGAAAGAAGCTGGCATCTCACTCTCTTTGAATCTTCTTTATCATGCTAGGATTAGCAGGAAAAAGCAAAAAATTTCAGAATTGCACCTTGCAATGTGGAGATATTACTGTTTGTGCATTTACAATATTCATTGATTTTTGCCATTGAAAAACATGTTTTTCATATACCAGAAATGTTTGAAGCTACTAACTGAATGAAAGGAGCTGGCATCTCACTCTCTTTGAATCTTCTTTATCATGCTAGGATTAACAGGAAAAAGCAAAAAATTTCAGAATTGCACCTTGCAATGTGGAGATATTACTGTTTGTGCATTTACAATATTCATTGATTTTTGCCATTGAAAAACGTCCAGAAATGTTTGAAGCTACTGACTGAATGAAAGGAGCTGGCATCTCACTCTCTTTGAATCTTCTTTATCATGCTAGGATTAGCAGGAAAAAGCAAAAAATTTCAGAATTGCACCTTGCAATGTGGAGATATTACTGTTTGTGCATTTACAATATTCATTGATTTTTGCCATTGAAAAACATTATGTTATTCATATACCAGAAATGTTTGAAGCTACTGACTGAATGAAAGGAGCTGGCATCTCACTCTCTTTGAATCTTCTTTATCATGCTAGGATTAGCAGGAAAAAGCAAAAAATTTCAGAATTGCACTTGGCAATGTGGAGATATTACTGTTTGTGCATTTACAATATTCATTGATTTTTGCCATTGAAAAACATGTTTTTCATATACCAGAAATGTTTGAAGCTACTGACTGAATGAAAGGAGCTGGCATCTCACTCTCTTTGAATCTTCTTTATCATGCTAGGATTAACAGGAAAAAGCAAAAAATTTCAGAATTGCACCTTGCAATGTGGAGATATTACTGTTTGTGCATTTACAATATTCATTGATTTTTGCCATTGAAAAACATGTTTTTCATATACCAGAAATGTTTGAAGCTACTGACTGAATGAAAGGAGCTGGCATCTCACTCTCTTTGAATCTTCTTTATCGTGCTAGGATTAACAGGAAAAAGCAAAAAATTTCAGAATTGCACCTTGCAATGTGGAGATATTACTGTTTGTGCATTTACAATATTCATTGATTTTTGCCATTGAAAAACGTCCAGAAATGTTTGAAGCTACTGACTGAATGAAAGGAGCTGGCATCTCACTCTCTTTGAATCTTCTTTATCATGCTAGGATTAACAGGAAAAAGCTAAAAATTTCAGAATTGCACCGTGCAATGTGGAGATATTACTGTTTGTGCATTTACAATATTCATTGATTTTTGCCATTGAAAAACATGTTTTTCATATACCAGAAATGTTTGAAGCTACTGACTGAATGAAAGGAGCTGGCATCTCACTCTCTTTGAATCTTCTTTATCATGCTAGGATTAGCAGGAAAAAGCAAAAAATTTCAGAATTGCACCTTGCAATGTGGAGATATTACTGTTTGTGCATTTACAATATTCATTGATTTTTGCCATTGAAAAACATGTTTTTCATATACCAGAAATGTTTGAAGCTACTGACTGAATGAAAGGAGCTGGCATCTCACTCTCTTTGAATCTTCTTTATCATGCTAGGATTAACAGGAAAAAGCAAAAAATTTCAGAATTGCACCTTGCAATGTGGAGATATTACTGTTTGTGCATTTACAATATTCATTGATTTTTGCCATTGAAAAACGTCCAGAAATGTTTGAAGCTACTGACTGAATGAAAGGAGCTGGCATCTCACTCTCTTTGAATCTTCTTTATCATGCTAGGATTAGCAGGAAAAAGCAAAAAATTTCCGAATTGCACCTTGCAATGTGGAGATATTACTGTTTGTGCATTTACAATATTCATTGATTTTTGCCATTGAAAAACATGTTTTTCATATACCAGAAATGTTTGAAGCTACTGACTGAATGAAAGGAGCTTGCATCTCACTCTCTTTGAATCTTCTTTATCATGCTAGGATTAGCAGGATAAAGCAAAAAATTTCAGAATTGCACCTTGCAATGTGGAGATATTACTGTTTGTGCATTTACAATATTCATTGATTTTTGCCATTGAAAAACATGTTTTTCATATACCATAAATGTTTGAAGCTACTGACTGAATGAAAGGAGCTGGCATCTCACTCTCTTTGAATCTTCTTTATCATGCTAGGATTAACAGGAAAAAGCAAAATATTTCAGAATTGCACCTTGCAATGTGGAGATATTACTGTTTGTGCATTTACAATATTCATTGATTTTTGCCATTGAAAAACGTCCAGAAATGTTTGAAGCTACTGACTGAATGAAAGGAGCTGGCATATCACTCTCTTTGAATCTTCTTTATCATGCTAGGATTAGCAGGAAAAAGCAAAAAATTTCAGAATTGCACCTTGCAATGTGGAGATATTACTGTTTGTGCATTTACAATATTCATTGATTTTTGCCATTGAAAAACATGTTTTTCATATACCAGAAATGTTTGAAGCTACTGACTGAATGAAAGGAGCTGGCATCTCACTCTTTGAATCTTCTTTATCATGCTAGGATTAACAGGAAAAAGCTAAAAATTTCAGAATTGCACCGTGCAATGTGGAGATATTACTGTTTGTGCATTTACAATATTCATTGATTTTTGCCATTGAAAAACATGTTTTTCATATACCAGAAATGTTTGAAGCTACTGACTGAATGAAAGGAGCTGGCATCTCACTCTCTTTGAATCTTCTTTATCATGCTAGGATTAGCAGGAAAAAGCAAAAAATTTCAGAATTGCACCTTGCAATGTGGAGATATTACTGTTTGTGCATTTACAATATTCATTGATTTTTGCCATTGAAAAACATGTTTTTCATATACCAGAAATGTTTGAAGCTACTGACTGAATGAAAGGAGCTGGCATCTCACTCTCTTTGAATCTTCTTTATCATGCTAGGATTAACAGGAAAAAGCAAAAAATTTCAGAATTGCACCTTGCAATGTGGAGATATTACTGTTTGTGCATTTACAATATTCATTGATTTTTGCCATTGAAAAACATGTTTTTCATATACCATAAATGTTTGAAGCTACTGACTGAATGAAAGGAGCTGGCATCTCACTCTCTTTGAATCTTCTTTATCATGCTAGGATTAACAGGAAAAAGCAAAAAATTTCAGAATTGCACCTTGCAATGTGGAGATATTACTGTTTGTGCATTTACAATATTCATTGATTTTTGCCATTGAAAAACGTCCAGAAATGTTTGAAGCTACTGACTGAATGAAAGGAGCTGGCATCTCACTCTCTTTGAATCTTCTTTATCATGCTAGGATTAGCAGGAAAAAGCAAAAAATTTCCGAATTGCACCTTGCAATGTGGAGATATTACTGTTTGTGCATTTACAATATTCATTGATTTTTGCCATTGAAAAACATGTTTTTCATATACCAGAAATGTTTGAAGCTACTGACTGAATGAAAGGAGCTTGCATCTCACTCTCTTTGAATCTTCTTTATCATGCTAGGATTAGCAGGATAAAGCAAAAAATTTCAGAATTGCACCTTGCAATGTGGAGATATTACTGTTTGTGCATTTACAATATTCATTGATTTTTGCCATTGAAAAACATGTTTTTCATATACCAGAAATGTTTGAAGCTACTGACTGAATGAAAGGAGCTGGCATCTCACTCTCTTTGAATCTTCTTTATCATGCTAGGATTAACAGGAAAAAGCAAAATATTTCAGAATTGCACCTTGCAATGTGGAGATATTACTGTTTGTGCATTTACAATATTCATTGATTTTTGCCATTGAAAAACGTCCAGAAATGTTTGAAGCTACTGACTGAATGAAAGGAGCTGGCATCTCACTCTCTTTGAATCTTCTTTATCATGCTAGGATTAGCAGGAAAAAGCAAAAAATTTCAGAATTGCACCTTGCAATGTGGAGATATTACTGTTTGTGCATTTACAATATTCATTGATTTTTGCCATTGAAAAACATGTTTTTCATATACCAGAAATGTTTGAAGCTACTGACTGAATGAAAGGAGCTGGCATCTCACTCTTTGAATCTTCTTTATCATGCTAGGATTTGCAGGAAAAAGCAAAAAATTTCAGAATTGCACCTTGCAATGTGGAGATATTACTGTTTGTGCATTTACAATATTCATTGATTTTTGCCATTGAAAAACATGTTTTTCATATACCAGAAATGTTTGAAGCTACTGACTGAATGAAAGGAGCTGGCATCTCACTCTCTTTGAATCTTCTTTATCATGCTAGGATTAACAGGAAAAAGCAAAAAATTTCAGAATTGCACCGTGCAATGTGGAGATATTACTGTTTGTGCATTTACAATATTCATTGATTTTTGCCATTGAAAAACATGTTTTTCATATACCAGAAATGTTTGAAGCTACTGACTGAATGAAAGGAGCTGGCATCTCACTCTCTTTGAATCTTCTTTATCATGCTAGGATTAACAGGAAAAAGCAAAAAATTTCAGAATTGCACCTTGCAATGTGGAGATATTACTGTTTGTGCATTTACAATATTCATTGATTTTTGCCATTGAAAAACGTCCAGAAATGTTTGAAGCTACTGACTGAATGAAAGGAGCTGGCATCTCACTCTCTTTGAATCTTTTTTATCATGCTAGGATTAGCAGGAAAAAGCAAAAAAATTCAGAATTGCACCTTGCAATGTGGAATTACTGTTTGTGCATTTAAAATATTCATTGATTTTTGCCATTGAAAAACATGTTTTTCATATACCAGAAATGTTTGAAGCTACTGACTGAATGAAAGGAGCTGGCATCTCACTCTCTTTGAATCTTCTTTATCATGCTAGGATTAACAGGAAAAAGCAAAAAATTTCAGAATTGCACCTTGCAATGTGGAGATATTACTGTTTGTGCATTTACAATATTCATTGATTTTTGCCATTGAAAAACGTCCAGAAATGTTTGAAGCTACTGACTGAATGAAAGGAGCTGGCATCTCACTCTCTTTGAATCTTCTTTATCATGCTAGGATTAACAGGAAAAAGCAAAAAATTTCTGAATTGCACCTTGCAATGTGGAGATATTACTGTTTGTGCATTTACAATATTCATTGATTTTTGCCATTGAAAAACGTCCAGAAATGTTTGAAGCTACTGACTGAATGAAAGGAGCTGGCATCTCACTCTCTTTGAATCTTCTTTATCATGCTTGGATTAGCAGGAAAAAGCAAAAAATTTCAGAATTGCACCTTGCAATGTGGAGATATTACTGTTTGTGCATTTACAATATTCATTGATTTTTGCCATTGAAAAACATGTTTTTCATATACCAGAAATGTTTGAAGCTACTAACTGAATGAAAGGAGCTGGCATCTCACTCTCTTTGAATCTTCTTTATCATGCTAGGATTAACAGGAAAAAGCAAAAAATTTCAGAATTGCACCTTGCAATGTGGAGATATTACTGTTTGTGCATTTACAATATTCATTGATTTTTGCCATTGAAAAACGTCCAGAAATGTTTGAAGCTACTGACTGAATGAAAGGAGCTGGCATCTCACTCTCTTTGAATCTTCTTTATCATGCTAGGATTAGCAGGAAAAAGCAAAAAATTTCAGAATTGCACCTTGCAATGTGGAGATATTACTGTTTGTGCATTTACAATATTCATTGATTTTTGCCATTGAAAAACATTATGTTATTCATATACCAGAAATGTTTGAAGCTACTGACTGAATGAAAGGAGCTGGCATCTCACTCTCTTTGAATCTTCTTTATCATGCTAGGATTAGCAGGAAAAAGCAAAAAATTTCAGAATTGCACCTTGCAATGTGGAGATATTACTGTTTGTGCATTTACAATATTCATTGATTTTTGCCATTGAAAAACATGTTTTTCATATACCAGAAATGTTTGAAGCTACTGACTGAATGAAAGGAGCTGGCATCTCACTCTCTTTGAATCTTCTTTATCATGCTAGGATTAACAGGAAAAAGCAAAAAATTTCAGAATTGCACCTTGCAATGTGGAGATATTACTGTTTGTGCATTTACAATATTCATTGATTTTTGCCATTGAAAAACATGTTTTTCATATACCAGAAATGTTTGAAGCTACTGACTGAATGAAAGGAGCTGGCATCTCACTCTCTTTGAATCTTCTTTATCATGCTAGGATTAACAGGAAAAAGCTAAAAATTTCACAATTGCACCGTGCAATGTGGAGATATTACTGTTTGTGCATTTACAATATTCATTGATTTTTGCCATTGAAAAACATGTTTTTCATATACCAGAAATGTTTGAAGCTACTGACTGAATGAAAGGAGCTGGCATCTCACTCTCTTTGAATCTTCTTTATCATGCTAGGATTAACAGGAAAAAGCTAAAAATTTCAGAATTGCACCGTGCAATGTGGAGATATTACTGTTTGTGCATTTACAATATTCATTGATTTTTGCCATTGAAAAACATGTTTTTCATATACCAGAAATGTTTGAAGCTACTGACTGAATGAAAGGAGCTGGCATCTCACTCTCTTTGAATCTTCTTTATCATGCTAGGATTAGCAGGAAAAAGCAAAAAATTTCAGAATTGCACCTTGCAATGTGGAGATATTAATGTTTGTGCATTTACAATATTCATTGATTTTTGCCATTGAAAAACATGTTTTTCATATACCAGAAATGTTTGAAGCTACTGACTGAATGAAAGGAGCTGGCATCTCACTCTCTTTGAATCTTCTTTATCGTGCTAGGATTAACAGGAAAAAGCAAAAAATTTCAGAATTGCACCTTGCAATGTGGAGATATTACTGTTTGTGCATTTACAATATTCATTGATTTTTGCCATTGAAAAACGTCCAGAAATGTTTGAAGCTACTGACTGAATGAAAGGAGCTGGCATCTCACTCTCTTTGAATCTTCTTTATCATGCTAGGATTAACAGGAAAAAGCTAAAAATTTCAGAATTGCACCGTGCAATGTGGAGATATTACTGTTTGTGCATTTACAATATTCATTGATTTTTGCCATTGAAAAACATGTTTTTCATATACCAGAAATGTTTGAAGCTACTGACTGAATGAAAGGAGCTGGCATCTCACTCTCTTTGAATCTTCTTTATCATGCTAGGATTAGCAGGAAAAAGCAAAAAGTTTCAGAATTGCACCTTGCAATGTGGAGATATTACTGTTTGTGCATTTACAATATTCATTGATTTTTGCCATTGAAAAACATGTTTTTCATATACCAGAAATGTTTGAAGCTACTGACTGAATGAAAGGAGCTGGCATCTCACTCTCTTTGAATCTTCTTTATCATGCTAGGATTAACAGGAAAAAGCAAAAAATTTCAGAATTGCACCTTGCAATGTGGAGATATTACTGTTTGTGCATTTACAATATTCATTGATTTTTGCCATTGAAAAACGTCCAGAAATGTTTGAAGCTACTGACTGAATGAAAGGAGCTGGCATCTCACTCTCTTTGAATCTTCTTTATCATGCTAGGATTAGCAGGAAAAAGCAAAAAATTTCCGAATTGCACCTTGCAATGTGGAGATATTACTGTTTGTGCATTTACAATATTCATTGATTTTTGCCATTGAAAAACATGTTTTTCATATACCAGAAATGTTTGAAGCTACTGACTGAATGAAAGGAGCTTGCATCTCACTCTCTTTGAATCTTCTTTATCATGCTAGGATTAGCAGGATAAAGCAAAACATTTCAGAATTGCACCTTGCAATGTGGAGATATTACTGTTTGTGCATTTACAATATTCATTGATTTTTGCCATTGAAAAACATGTTTTTCATATACCATAAATGTTTGAAGCTACTGACTGAATGAAAGGAGCTGGCATCTCACTCTCTTTGAATCTTCTTTATCATGCTAGGATTAACAGGAAAAAGCAAAATATTTCAGAATTGCACCTTGCAATGTGGAGATATTACTGTTTGTGCATTTACAATATTCATTGATTTTTGCCATTGAAAAACGTCCAGAAATGTTTGAAGCTACTGACTGAATGAAAGGAGCTGGCATCTCACTCTCTTTGAATCTTCTTTATCATGCTAGGATTAGCAGGAAAAAGCAAAAAATTTCAGAATTGCACCTTGCAATGTGGAGATATTACTGTTTGTGCATTTACAATATTCATTGATTTTTGCCATTGAAAAACATGTTTTTCATATACCAGAAATGTTTGAAGCTACTGACTGAATGAAAGGAGCTGGCATCTCACTCTTTGAATCTTCTTTATCATGCTAGGATTAACAGGAAAAAGCTAAAAATTTCAGAATTGCCCCGTGCAATGTGGAGATATTACTGTTTGTGCATTTACAATATTCATTGATTTTTGCCATTGAAAAACATGTTTTTCATATACCAGAAATGTTTGAAGCTACTGACTGAATGAAAGGAGCTGGCATCTCACTCTCTTTGAATCTTCTTTATCATGCTAGGATTAGCAGGAAAAAGCAAAAAATTTCAGAATTGCACCTTGCAATGTGGAGATATTACTGTTTGTGCATTTACAATATTCATTGATTTTTGCCATTGAAAAACATGTTTTTCATATACCAGAAATGTTTGAAGCTACTGACTGAATGAAAGGAGCTGGCATCTCACTCTCTTTGAATCTTCTTTATCATGCTAGGATTAACAGGAAAAAGCAAAAAATTTCAGAATTGCACCTTGCAATGTGGAGATATTACTGTTTGTGCATTTACAATATTCATTGATTTTTGCCATTGAAAAACATGTTTTTCATATACCAGAAATGTTTGAAGCTACTGACTGAATGAAAGGAGCTGGCATCTCACTCTCTTTGAATCTTCTTTATCATGCTAGGATTAACAGGAAAAAGCAAAAAATTTCAGAATTGCACCTTGCAATGTGGAGATATTACTGTTTGTGCATTTACAATATTCATTGATTTTTGCCATTGAAAAACGTCCAGAAATGTTTGAAGCTACTGACTGAATGAAAGGAGCTGGCATCTCACTCTCTTTGAATCTTCTTTATCATGCTAGGATTAGCAGGAAAAAGCAAAAAATTTCCGAATTGCACCTTGCAATGTGGAGATATTACTGTTTGTGCATTTACAATATTCATTGATTTTTGCCATTGAAAAACATGTTTTTCATATACCAGAAATGTTTGAAGCTACTGACTGAATGAAAGGAGCTTGCATCTCACTCTCTTTGAATCTTCTTTATCATGCTAGGATTAGCAGGATAAAGCAAAAAATTTCAGAATTGCACCTTGCAATGTGGAGATATTACTGTTTGTGCATTTACAATATTCATTGATTTTTGCCATTGAAAAACATGTTTTTCATATACCAGAAATGTTTGAAGCTACTGACTGAATGAAAGGAGCTGGCATCTCACTCTCTTTGAATCTTCTTTATCATGCTAGGATTAACAGGAAAAAGCAAAATATTTCAGAATTGCACCTTGCAATGTGGAGATATTACTGTTTGTGCATTTACAATATTCATTGATTTTTGCCATTGAAAAACGTCCAGAAATGTTTGAAGCTACTGACTGAATGAAAGGAGCTGGCATCTCACTCTCTTTGAATCTTCTTTATCATGCTAGGATTAGCAGGAAAAAGCAAAAAATTTCAGAATTGCACCTTGCAATGTGGAGATATTACTGTTTGTGCATTTACAATATTCATTGATTTTTGCCATTGAAAAACATGTTTTTCATATACCAGAAATGTTTGAAGCTACTGACTGAATGAAAGGAGCTGGCATCTCACTCTTTGAATCTTCTTTATCATGCTAGGATTAGCAGGATAAAGCAAAAAATTTCAGAATTGCACCTTGCAATGTGGAGATATTACTGTTTGTGCATTTACAATATTCATTGATTTTTGCCATTGAAAAACATGTTTTTCATATACCATAAATGTTTGAAGCTACTGACTGAATGAAAGGAGCTGGCATCTCACTCTCTTTGAATCTTCTTTATCATGCTAGGATTAACAGGAAAAAGCAAAATATTTCAGAATTGCACCTTGCAATGTGGAGATATTACTGTTTGTGCATTTACAATATTCATTGATTTTTGCCATTGAAAAACGTCCAGAAATGTTTGAAGCTACTGACTGAATGAAAGGAGCTGGCATCTCACTCTCTTTGAATCTTCTTTATCATGCTAGGATTAGCAGGAAAAAGCAAAAAATTTCAGAATTGCACCTTGCAATGTGGAGATATTACTGTTTGTGCATTTACAATATTCATTGATTTTTGCCATTGAAAAACATGTTTTTCATATACCAGAAATGTTTGAAGCTACTGACTGAATGAAAGGAGCTGGCATCTCACTCTTTGAATCTTCTTTATCATGCTAGGATTAACAGGAAAAAGCTAAAAATTTCAGAATTGCACTGTGCAATGTGGAGATATTACTGTTTGTGCATTTACAATATTCATTGATTTTTGCCATTGAAAAACATGTTTTTCATATACCAGAAATGTTTGAAGCTACTGACTGAATGAAAGGAGCTGGCATCTCACTCTCTTTGAATCTTCTTTATCATGCTAGGATTAGCAGGAAAAAGCAAAAAATTTCAGAATTGCACCTTGCAATGTGGAGATATTACTGTTTGTGCATTTACAATATTCATTGATTTTTGCCATTGAAAAACATGTTTTTCATATACCAGAAATGTTTGAAGCTACTGACTGAATGAAAGGAGCTGGCATCTCACTCTCTTTGAATCTTCTTTATCATGCTAGGATTAACAGGAAAAAGCAAAAAATTTCAGAATTGCACCTTGCAATGTGGAGATATTACTGTTTGTGCATTTACAATATTCATTGATTTTTGCCATTGAAAAACATGTTTTTCATATACCAGAAATGTTTGAAGCTACTGACTGAATGAAAGGAGCTGGCATCTCACTCTCTTTGAATCTTCTTTATCATGCTAGGATTAACAGGAAAAAGCAAAAAATTTCAGAATTGCACCTTGCAATGTGGAGATATTACTGTTTGTGCATTTACAATATTCATTGATTTTTGCCATTGAAAAACGTCCAGAAATGTTTGAAGCTACTGACTGAATGAAAGGAGCTGGCATCTCACTCTCTTTGAATCTTCTTTATCATGCTAGGATTAGCAGGAAAAAGCAAAAAATTTCCGAATTGCACCTTGCAATGTGGAGATATTACTGTTTGTGCATTTACAATATTCATTGATTTTTGCCATTGAAAAACATGTTTTTCATATACCAGAAATGTTTGAAGCTACTGACTGAATGAAAGGAGCTTGCATCTCACTCTCTTTGAATCTTCTTTATCATGCTAGGATTAGCAGGATAAAGCAAAAAATTTCAGAATTGCACCTTGCAATGTGGAGATATTACTGTTTGTGCATTTACAATATTCATTGATTTTTGCCATTGAAAAACATGTTTTTCATATACCAGAAATGTTTGAAGCTACTGACTGAATGAAAGGAGCTGGCATCTCACTCTCTTTGAATCTTCTTTATCATGCTAGGATTAACAGGAAAAAGCAAAATATTTCAGAATTGCACCTTGCAATGTGGAGATATTACTGTTTGTGCATTTACAATATTCATTGATTTTTGCCATTGAAAAACGTCCAGAAATGTTTGAAGCTACTGACTGAATGAAAGGAGCTGGCATCTCACTCTCTTTGAATCTTCTTTATCATGCTAGGATTAGCAGGAAAAAGCAAAAAATTTCAGAATTGCACCTTGCAATGTGGAGATATTACTGTTTGTGCATTTACAATATTCATTGATTTTTGCCATTGAAAAACATGTTTTTCATATACCAGAAATGTTTGAAGCTACTGACTGAATGAAAGGAGCTGGCATCTCACTCTTTGAATCTTCTTTATCATGCTAGGATTTGCAGGAAAAAGCAAAAAATTTCAGAATTGCACCTTGCAATGTGGAGATATTACTGTTTGTGCATTTACAATATTCATTGATTTTTGCCATTGAAAAACATGTTTTTCATATACCAGAAATGTTTGAAGCTACTGACTGAATGAAAGGAGCTGGCATCTCACTCTCTTTGAATCTTCTTTATCATGCTAGGATTAACAGGAAAAAGCAAAAAATTTCAGAATTGCACCGTGCAATGTGGAGATATTACTGTTTGTGCATTTACAATATTCATTGATTTTTGCCATTGAAAAACATGTTTTTCATATACCAGAAATGTTTGAAGCTACTGACTGAATGAAAGGAGCTGGCATCTCACTCTCTTTGAATCTTCTTTATCATGCTAGGATTAACAGGAAAAAGCAAAAAATTTCAGAATTGCACCTTGCAATGTGGAGATATTACTGTTTGTGCATTTACAATATTCATTGATTTTTGCCATTGAAAAACGTCCAGAAATGTTTGAAGCTACTGACTGAATGAAAGGAGCTGGCATCTCACTCTCTTTGAATCTTTTTTATCATGCTAGGATTAGCAGGAAAAAGCAAAAAAATTCAGAATTGCACCTTGCAATGTGGAATTACTGTTTGTGCATTTAAAATATTCATTGATTTTTGCCATTGAAAAACATGTTTTTCATATACCAGAAATGTTTGAAGCTACTGACTGAATGAAAGGAGCTGGCATCTCACTCTCTTTGAATCTTCTTTATCATGCTAGGATTAACAGGAAAAAGCAAAAAATTTCAGAATTGCACCTTGCAATGTGGAGATATTACTGTTTGTGCATTTACAATATTCATTGATTTTTGCCATTGAAAAACGTCCAGAAATGTTTGAAGCTACTGACTGAATGAAAGGAGCTGGCATCTCACTCTCTTTGAATCTTCTTTATCATGCTAGGATTAACAGGAAAAAGCAAAAAATTTCTGAATTGCACCTTGCAATGTGGAGATATTACTGTTTGTGCATTTACAATATTCATTGATTTTTGCCATTGAAAAACGTCCAGAAATGTTTGAAGCTACTGACTGAATGAAAGGAGCTGGCATCTCACTCTCTTTGAATCTTCTTTATCATGCTAGGATTAGCAGGAAAAAGCAAAAAATTTCAGAATTGCACCTTGCAATGTGGAGATATTACTGTTTGTGCATTTACAATATTCATTGATTTTTGCCATTGAAAAACATGTTTTTCATATACCAGAAATGTTTGAAGCTACTAACTGAATGAAAGGAGCTGGCATCTCACTCTCTTTGAATCTTCTTTATCATGCTAGGATTAACAGGAAAAAGCAAAAAATTTCAGAATTGCACCTTGCAATGTGGAGATATTACTGTTTGTGCATTTACAATATTCAATGATTTTTGCCATTGAAAAACGTCCAGAAATGTTTGAAGCTACTGACTGAATGAAAGGAGCTGGCATCTCACTCTCTTTGAATCTTCTTTATCATGCTAGGATTAGCAGGAAAAAGCAAAAAATTTCAGAATTGCACCTTGCAATGTGGAGATATTACTGTTTGTGCATTTACAATATTCATTGATTTTTGCCATTGAAAAACATTATGTTATTCATATACCAGAAATGTTTGAAGCTACTGACTGAATGAAAGGAGCTGGCATCTCACTCTCTTTGAATCTTCTTTATCATGCTAGGATTAGCAGGAAAAAGCAAAAAATTTCAGAATTGCACCTTGCAATGTGGAGATATTACTGTTTGTGCATTTACAATATTCATTGATTTTTGCCATTGAAAAACATGTTTTTCATATACCAGAAATGTTTGAAGCTACTGACTGAATGAAAGGAGCTGGCATCTCACTCTCTTTGAATCTTCTTTATCATGCTAGGATTAACAGGAAAAAGCAAAAAATTTCAGAATTGCACCTTGCAATGTGGAGATATTACTGTTTGTGCATTTACAATATTCATTGATTTTTGCCATTGAAAAACATGTTTTTCATATACCAGAAATGTTTGAAGCTACTGACTGAATGAAAGGAGCTGGCATCTCACTCTCTTTGAATCTTCTTTATCATGCTAGGATTAACAGGAAAAAGCTAAAAATTTCACAATTGCACCGTGCAATGTGGAGATATTACTGTTTGTGCATTTACAATATTCATTGATTTTTGCCATTGAAAAACATGTTTTTCATATACCAGAAATGTTTGAAGCTACTGACTGAATGAAAGGAGCTGGCATCTCACTCTCTTTGAATCTTCTTTATCATGCTAGGATTAGCAGGAAAAAGCAAAAAATTTCAGAATTGCACCTTGCAATGTGGAGATATTACTGTTTGTGCATTTACAATATTCATTGATTTTTGCCATTGAAAAACATGTTTTTCATATACCAGAAATGTTTGAAGCTACTGACTGAATGAAAGGAGCTGGCATCTCACTCTCTTTGAATCTTCTTTATCATGCTAGGATTAACAGGAAAAAGCTAAAAATTTCAGAATTGCACCGTGCAATGTGGAGATATTACTGTTTGTGCATTTACAATATTCATTGATTTTTGCCATTGAAAAACATGTTTTTCATATACCAGAAATGTTTGAAGCTACTGACTGAATGAAAGGAGCTGGCATCTCACTCTCTTTGAATCTTCTTTATCATGCTAGGATTAGCAGGAAAAAGCAAAAAATTTCAGAATTGCACCTTGCAATGTGGAGATATTACTGTTTGTGCATTTACAATATTCATTGATTTTTGCCATTGAAAAACATGTTTTTCATATACCAGAAATGTTTGAAGCTACTGACTGAATGAAAGGAGCTGGCATCTCACTCTCTTTGAATCTTCTTTATCATGCTAGGATTAACAGGAAAAAGCAAAAAATTTCAGAATTGCACCTTGCAATGTGGAGATATTACTGTTTGTGCATTTACAATATTCATTGATTTTTGCCATTGAAAAACATGTTTTTCATATACCAGAAATGTTTGAAGCTACTGACTGAATGAAAGGAGCTGGCATCTCACTCTCTTTGAATCTTCTTTATCATGCTAGGATTAACAGGAAAAAGCTAAAAATTTCAGAATTGCACCGTGCAATGTGGAGATATTACTGTTTGTGCATTTACAATATTCATTGATTTTTGCCATTGAAAAACATGTTTTTCATATACCAGAAATGTTTGAAGCTACTGACTGAATGAAAGGAGCTGGCATCTCACTCTCTTTGAATCTTCTTTATCATGCTAGGATTAACAGGAAAAAGCTAAAAATTTCAGAATTGCACCGTGCAATGTGGAGATATTACTGTTTGTGCATTTACAATATTCATTGATTTTTGCCATTGAAAAACATGTTTTTCATATACCAGAAATGTTTGAAGCTACTGACTGAATGAAAGGAGCTGGCATCTCACTCTCTTTGAATCTTCTTTATCATGCTAGGATTAGCAGGAAAAAGCAAAAAATTTCAGAATTGCACCTTGCAATGTGGAGATATTACTGTTTGTGCATTTACAATATTCATTGATTTTTGCCATTGAAAAACATGTTTTTCATATACCAGAAATGTTTGAAGCTACTGACTGAATGAAAGGAGCTGGCATCTCACTCTCTTTGAATCTTCTTTATCATGCTAGGATTAACAGGAAAAAGCTAAAAATTTCAGAATTGCACCGTGCAATGTGGAGATATTACTGTTTGTGCATTTACAATATTCATTGATTTTTGCCATTGAAAAACATGTTTTTCATATACCAGAAATGTTTGAAGCTACTGACTGAATGAAAGGAGCTGGCATCTCACTCTCTTTGAATCTTCTTTATCATGCTAGGATTAGCAGGAAAAAGCAAAAAATTTCAGAATTGCACCTTGCAATGTGGAGATATTACTGTTTGTGCATTTACAATATTCATTGATTTTTGCCATTGAAAAACATGTTTTTCATATACCAGAAATGTTTGAAGCTACTGACTGAATGAAAGGAGCTGGCATCTCACTCTCTTTGAATCTTCTTTATCATGCTAGGATTAACAGGAAAAAGCAAAAAATTTCAGAATTGCACCTTGCAATGTGGAGATATTACTGTTTGTGCATTTACAATATTCATTGATTTTTGCCATTGAAAAACATGTTTTTCATATACCAGAAATGTTTGAAGCTACTGACTGAATGAAAGGAGCTGGCATCTCACTCTCTTTGAATCTTCTTTATCATGCTAGGATTAGCAGGAAAAAGCAAAAAATTTCAGAATTGCACCTTGCAATGTGGAGATATTACTGTTTGTGCATTTACAATATTCATTGATTTTTGCCATTGAAAAACATGTTTTTCATATACCAGAAATGTTTGAAGCTACTGACTGAATGAAAGGAGCTGGCATCTCACTCTCTTTGAATCTTCTTTATCATGCTAGGATTAACAGGAAAAAGCAAAAAATTTCAGAATTGCACCTTGCAATGTGGAGATATTACTGTTTGTGCATTTACAATATTCATTGATTTTTGCCATTGAAAAACATGTTTTTCATATACCAGAAATGTTTGAAGCTACTGACTGAATGAAAGGAGCTGGCATCTCACTCTCTTTGAATCTTCTTTATCATGCTAGGATTAACAGGAAAAAGCTAAAAATTTCAGAATTGCACTGTGCAATGTGGAGATATTACTGTTTGTGCATTTACAATATTCATTGATTTTTGCCATTGAAAAACATGTTTTTCATATACCAGAAATGTTTGAAGCTACTGACTGAATGAAAGGAGCTGGCATCTCACTCTCTTTGAATCTTCTTTATCATGCTAGGATTAGCAGGAAAAAGCAAAAAATTTCAGAATTGCACCTTGCAATGTGGAGATATTACTGTTTGTGCATTTACAATATTCATTGATTTTTGCCATTGAAAAACATGTTTTTCATATACCAGAAATGTTTGAAGCTACTGACTGAATGAAAGGAGCTGGCATCTCACTCTCTTTGAATCTTCTTTATCATGCTAGGATTAACAGGAAAAAGCTAAAAATTTCAGAATTGCACCGTGCAATGTGGAGATATTACTGTTTGTGCATTTACAATATTCATTGATTTTTGCCATTGAAAAACATGTTTTTCATATACCAGAAATGTTTGAAGCTACTGACTGAATGAAAGGAGCTGGCATCTCACTCTCTTTGAATCTTCTTTATCATGCTAGGATTAGCAGGAAAAAGCAAAAAATTTCAGAATTGCACCTTGCAATGTGGAGATATTACTGTTTGTGCATTTACAATATTCATTGATTTTTGCCATTGAAAAACATGTTTTTCATATACCAGAAATGTTTGAAGCTACTGACTGAATGAAAGGAGCTGGCATCTCACTCTCTTTGAATCTTCTTTATCATGCTAGGATTAACAGGAAAAAGCAAAAAATTTCAGAATTGCACCTTGCAATGTGGAGATATTACTGTTTGTGCATTTACAATATTCATTGATTTTTGCCATTGAAAAACATGTTTTTCATATACCAGAAATGTTTGAAGCTACTGACTGAATGAAAGGAGCTGGCATCTCACTCTCTTTGAATCTTCTTTATCATGCTAGGATTAACAGGAAAAAGCTAAAAATTTCAGAATTGCACCGTGCAATGTGGAGATATTACTGTTTGTGCATTTACAATATTCATTGATTTTTGCTATTGAAAAACATGTTTTTCATATACCAGAAATGTTTGAAGCTACTGACTGAATGAAAGGAGCTGGCATCTCACTCTCTTTGAATCTTCTTTATCATGCTAGGATTAGCAGGAAAAAGCTAAATATTTCAGAATTGCACCTTGCAATGTGGAGATATTACTGTTTGTGCATTTACAATATTCATTGATTTTTGCCATTGAAAAACATGTTTTTCATATACCAGAAATGTTTGAAGCTACTGACTGAATGAAAGGAGCTGGCATCTCACTCTCTTTGAATCTTCTTTATCATGCTAGGATTAACAGGAAAAAGCTAAAAATTTCAGAATTGCACCGTGCAATGTGGAGATATTACTGTTTGTGCATTTACAATATTCATTGATTTTTGCCATTGAAAAACATGTTTTTCATATACCAGAAATGTTTGAAGCTACTGACTGAATGAAAGGAGCTGGCATCTCACTCTCTTTGAATCTTCTTTATCATGCTAGGATTAGCAGGAAAAAGCAAAAAATTTCAGAATTGCACCTTGCAATGTGGAGATATTACTGTTTGTGCATTTACAATATTCATTGATTTTTGCCATTGAAAAACATGTTTTTCATATACCAGAAATGTTTGAAGCTACTGACTGAATGAAAGGAGCTGGCATCTCACTCTCTTTGAATCTTCTTTATCATGCTAGGATTAACAGGAAAAAGCAAAAAATTTCAGAATTGCACCGTGCAATGTGGAGATATTACTGTTTGTGCATTTACAATATTCATTGATTTTTGCCATTGAAAAACATGTTTTTCATATACCAGAAATGTTTGAAGCTACTGACTGAATGAAAGGAGCTGGCATCTCACTCTCTTTGAATCTTCTTTATCATGCTAGGATTAGCAGGAAAAAGCAAAAAATTTCAGAATTGCACCTTGCAATGTGGAGATATTACTGTTTGTGCATTTACAATATTCATTGATTTTTGCCATTGAAAAACATGTTTTTCATATACCAGAAATGTTTGAAGCTACTGACTGAATGAAAGGAGCTGGCATCTCACTCTCTTTGAATCTTCTTTATCATGCTAGGATTAACAGGAAAAAGCAAAAAATTTCAGAATTGCACCTTGCAATGTGGAGATATTACTGTTTGTGCATTTACAATATTCATTGATTTTTGCCATTGAAAAACATGTTTTTCATATACCAGAAATGTTTGAAGCTACTGACTGAATGAAAGGAGCTGGCATCTCACTCTCTTTGAATCTTCTTTATCATGCTAGGATTAACAGGAAAAAGCTAAAAATTTCAGAATTGCACCGTGCAATGTGGAGATATTACTGTTTGTGCATTTACAATATTCATTGATTTTTGCCATTGAAAAACATGTTTTTCATATACCAGAAATGTTTGAAGCTACTGACTGAATGAAAGGAGCTGGCATCTCACTCTCTTTGAATCTTCTTTATCATGCTAGGATTAGCAGGAAAAAGCAAAAAATTTCAGAATTGCACCTTGCAATGTGGAGATATTACTGTTTGTGCATTTACAATATTCATTGATTTTTGCCATTGAAAAACATGTTTTTCATATACCAGAAATGTTTGAAGCTACTGACTGAATGAAAGGAGCTGGCATCTCACTCTCTTTGAATCTTCTTTATCATGCTAGGATTAACAGGAAAAAGCTAAAAATTTCAGAATTGCACCGTGCAATGTGGAGATATTACTGTTTGTGCATTTACAATATTCATTGATTTTTGCCATTGAAAAACATGTTTTTCATATACCAGAAATGTTTGAAGCTACTAACTGAATGAAAGGAGCTGGCATCTCACTCTCTTTGAATCTTCTTTATCATGCTAGGATTAGCAGGAAAAAGCAAAAAATTTCAGAATTGCACCTTGCAATGTGGAGATATTACTGTTTGTGCATTTACAATATTCATTGATTTTTGCCATTGTAAAACATGTTTTTCATATACCAGAAATGTTTGAAGCTACTGACTGAATGAAAGGAGCTGGCATCTCACTCTCTTTGAATCTTCTTTATCATGCTAGGATTAACAGGAAAAAGCAAAAAATTTCAGAATTGCACCTTGCAATGTGGAGATATTACTGTTTGTGCATTTACAATATTCATTGATTTTTGCCATTGAAAAACATGTTTTTCATATACCAGAAATGTTTGAAGCTACTGACTGAATGAAAGGAGCTGGCATCTCACTCTCTTTGAATCTTCTTTATCATGCTAGGATTAACAGGAAAAAGCTAAAAATTTCAGAATTGCACCGTGCAATGTGGAGATATTACTGTTTGTGCATTTACAATATTCATTGATTTTTGCCATTGAAAAACATATTTTTCATATACCAGAAATGTTTGAAGCTACTGACTGAATGAAAGGAGCTGGCATCTCACTCTCTTTGAATCTTCTTTATCATGCTAGGATTAGCAGGAAAAAGCAAAAAATTTCAGAATTGCACCTTGCAATGTGGAGATATTACTGTTTGTGCATTTACAATATTCATTGATTTTTGCCATTGAAAAACATGTTTTTCATATACCAGAAATGTTTGAAGCTACTGACTGAATGAAAGGAGCTGGCATCTCACTCTCTTTGAATCTTCTTTATCATGCTAGGATTAACAGGAAAAAGCTAAAAATTTCAGAATTGCACCGTGCAATGTGGAGATATTACTGTTTGTGCATTTACAATATTCATTGATTTTTGCCATTGAAAAACATGTTTTTCATATACCAGAAATGTTTGAAGCTACTGACTGAATGAAAGGAGCTGGCATCTCACTCTCTTTGAATCTTCTTTATCATGCTAGGATTAGCAGGAAAAAGCAAAAAATTTCAGAATTGCACCTTGCAATGTGGAGATATTACTGTTTGTGCATTTACAATATTCATTGATTTTTGCCATTGAAAAACATGTTTTTCATATACCAGAAATGTTTGAAGCTACTGACTGAATGAAAGGAGCTGGCATCTCACTCTCTTTGAATCTTCTTTATCATGCTAGGATTAGCAGGAAAAAGCAAAAAATTTCAGAATTGCACCTTGCAATGTGGAGATATTACTGTTTGTGCATTTACAATATTCATTGATTTTTGCCATTGAAAAACATGTTTTTCATATACCAGAAATGTTTGAAGCTACTGACTGAATGAAAGGAGCTGGCATCTCACTCTCTTTGAATCTCCTTTATCATGCTAGGATTAACAGGAAAAAGCAAAAAATTTCAGAATTGCACCTTGCAATGTGGAGATATTACTGTTTGTGCATTTACAATATTCATTGATTTTTGCCATTGAAAAACATGTTTTTCATATACCAGAAATGTTTGAAGCTACTGACTGAATGAAAGGAGCTGGCATCTCACTCTCTTTGAATCTTCTTTATCATGCTAGGATTAACAGGAAAAAGCTAAAAATTTCAGAATTGCACCGTGCAATGTGGAGATATTACTGTTTGTGCATTTACAATATTCATTGATTTTTGCCATTGAAAAACATGTTTTTCATATACCAGAAATGTTTGAAGCTACTGACTGAATGAAAGGAGCTGGCATCTCACTCTCTTTGAATCTTCTTTATCATGCTAGGATTAGCAGGAAAAAGCAAAAAATTTCAGAATTGCACCTTGCAATGTGGAGATATTACTGTTTGTGCATTTACAATATTCATTGATTTTTGCCATTGAAAAACATGTTTTTCATATACCAGAAATGTTTGAAGCTACTGACTGAATGAAAGGAGCTGGCATCTCACTCTCTTTGAATCTTCTTTATCATGCTAGGATTAACAGGAAAAAGCTAAAAATTTCAGAATTGCACCGTGCAATGTGGAGATATTACTGTTTGTGCATTTACAATATTCATTGATTTTTGCCATTGAAAAACATGTTTTTCA
This sequence comes from Phyllobates terribilis, assembly GCF_046119375.1. Lineage (NCBI taxonomy): Eukaryota > Metazoa > Chordata > Amphibia > Anura > Dendrobatidae > Phyllobates > Phyllobates terribilis. Next base: position 78,260 of record NW_027366069.1, read on the forward strand.
TATACCAGAAATGTTTGAAGCTACTGACTGAATGAAAGGAGCTGGCATCTCACTCTCTTTGAATCTTCTTTATCATGCTAGGATTAGCAGGAAAAAGCAAAAAATTTCAGAATTGCACCTTGCAATGTGGAGATATTACTGTTTGTGCATTTACAATATTCATTGATTTTTGCCATTGAAAAACATGTTTTTCATATACCAGAAATGTTTGAAGCTACTGACTGAATGAAAGGAGCTGGCATCTCACTCTCTTTGAATCTTCTTTATCATGCTAGGATTAACAGGAAAAAGCTAAAAATTTCAGAATTGCACCGTGCAATGTGGAGATATTACTGTTTGTGCATTTACAATATTCATTGATTTTTGCCATTGAAAAACATGTTTTTCATATACCAGAAATGTTTGAAGCTACTGACTGAATGAAAGGAGCTGGCATCTCACTCTCTTTGAATCTTCTTTATCATGCTAGGATTAGCAGGAAAAAGCAAAAAATTTCAGAATTGCACCTTGCAATGTGGAGATATTACTGTTTGTGCATTTACAATATTCATTGATTTTTGCCATTGAAAAACATGTTTTTCATATACCAGAAATGTTTGAAGCTACTGACTGAATGAAAGGAGCTGGCATCTCACTCTCTTTGAATCTTCTTTATCATGCTAGGATTAACAGGAAAAAGCAAAAAATTTCAGAATTGCACCTTGCAATGTGGAGATATTACTGTTTGTGCATTTACAATATTCATTGATTTTTGCCATTGAAAAACATGTTTTTCATATACCAGAAATGTTTGAAGCTACTGACTGAATGAAAGGAGCTGGCATCTCACTCTCTTTGAATCTTCTTTATCATGCTAGGATTAGCAGGAAAAAGCAAAAAATTTCAGAATTGCACCTTGCAATGTGGAGATATTACTGTTTGTGCATTTACAATATTCATTGATTTTTGCCATTGAAAAACATGTTTTTCATATACCAGAAATGTTTGAAGCTACTGACTGAATGAAAGGAGCTGGCATCTCACTCTCTTTGAATCTTCTTTATCATGCTAGGATTAGCAAGAAAAAGCAAAAAATTTCAGAATTGCACCTTGCAATGTGGAGATATTACTGTTTGTGCATTTACAATATTCATTGATTTTTGCCATTGAAAAACATGTTTTTCATATACCAGAAATGTTTGAAGCTACTGACTGAATGAAAGGAGCTGGCATCTCACTCTCTTTGAATCTTCTTTATCATGCTAGGATTAGCAGGAAAAAGCAAAAAATTTCAGAATTGCACCTTGCAATGTGGAGATATTACTGTTTGTGCATTTACAATATTCATTGATTTTTGCCATTGAAAAACATGTTTTTCATATACCAGAAATGTTTGAAGCTACTGACTGAATGAAAGGAGCTGGCATCTCACTCTCTTTGAATCTTCTTTATCATGCTAGGATTAACAGGAAAAAGCAAAAAATTTCAGAATTGCACCTTGCAATGTGGAGATATTACTGTTTGTGCATTTACAATATTCATTGATTTTTGCCATTGAAAAACATGTTTTTCATATACCAGAAATGTTTGAAGCTACTGACTGAATGAAAGGAGCTGGCATCTCACTCTCTTTGAATCTTCTTTATCATGCTAGGATTAACAGGAAAAAGCTAAAAATTTCAGAATTGCACCGTGCAATGTGGAGATATTACTGTTTGTGCATTTACAATATTCATTGATTTTTGCCATTGAAAAACATGTTTTTCATATACCAGAAATGTTTGAAGCTACTGACTGAATGAAAGGAGCTGGCATCTCACTCTCTTTGAATCTTCTTTATCATGCTAGGATTAGCAGGAAAAAGCAAAAAATTTCAGAATTGCACCTTGCAATGTGGAGATATTACTGTTTGTGCATTTACAATATTCATTGATTTTTGCCATTGAAAAACATGTTTTTCATATACCAGAAATGTTTGAAGCTACTGACTGAATGAAAGGAGCTGGCATCTCACTCTCTTTGAATCTTCTTTATCATGCTAGGATTAACAGGAAAAAGCTAAAAATTTCAGAATTGCACCGTGCAATGTGGAGATATTACTGTTTGTGCATTTACAATATTCATTGATTTTTGCCATTGAAAAACATGTTTTTCATATACCAGAAATGTTTGAAGCTACTGACTGAATGAAAGGAGCTGGCATCTCACTCTCTTTGAATCTTCTTTATCATGCTAGGATTAGCAGGAAAAAGCAAAAAATTTCAGAATTGCACCTTGCAATGTGGAGATATTACTGTTTGTGCATTTACAATATTCATTGATTTTTGCCATTGAAAAACATGTTTTTCATATACCAGAAATGTTTGAAGCTACTGACTGAATGAAAGGAGCTGGCATCTCACTCTCTTTGAATCTTCTTTATCATGCTAGGATTAACAGGAAAAAGCTAAAAATTTCAGAATTGCACCGTGCAATGTGGAGATATTACTGTTTGTGCATTTACAATATTCATTGATTTTTGCCATTGAAAAACATGTTTTTCATATACCAGAAATGTTTGAAGCTACTGACTGAATGAAAGGAGCTGGCATCTCACTCTCTTTGAATCTTCTTTATCATGCTAGGATTAGCAGGAAAAAGCAAAAAATTTCAGAATTGCACCTTGCAATGTGGAGATATTACTGTTTGTGCATTTACAATATTCATTGATTTTTGCCATTGAAAAACATGTTTTTCATATTCCAGAAATGTTTGAAGCTACTGACTGAATGAAAGGAGCTGGCATCTCACTCTCTTTGAATCTTCTTTATCATGCTAGGATTAACAGGAAAAAGCAAAAAATTTCAGAATTGCACCTTGCAATGTGGAGATATTACTGTTTGTGCATTTACAATATTCATTGATTTTTGCCATTGAAAAACATGTTTTTCATATACCAGAAATGTTTGAAGCTACTGACTGAATGAAAGGAGCTGGCATCTCACTCTCTTTGAATCTTCTTTATCATGCTAGGATTAACAGGAAAAAGCTAAAAATTTCAGAATTGCACCGTGCAATGTGGAGATATTACTGTTTGTGCATTTACAATATTCATTGATTTTTGCCATTGAAAAACATGTTTTTCATATACCAGAAATGTTTGAAGCTACTGACTGAATGAAAGGAGCTGGCATCTCACTCTCTTTGAATCTTCTTTATCATGCTAGGATTAGCAGGAAAAAGCAAAATATTTCAGAATTGCACCTTGCAATGTGGAGATATTACTGTTTGTGCATTTACAATATTCATTGATTTTTGCCATTGAAAAACATGTTTTTCATATACCAGAAATGTTTGAAGCTACTGACTGAATGAAAGGAGCTGGCATCTCACTCTCTTTGAATCTTCTTTATCATGCTAGGATTAACAGGAAAAAGCTAAAAATTTCAGAATTGCACCGTGCAATGTGGAGATATTACTGTTTGTGCATTTACAATATTCATTGATTTTTGCCATTGAAAAACATGTTTTTCATATACCAGAAATGTTTGAAGCTACTGACTGAATGAAAGGAGCTGGCATCTCACTCTCTTTGAATCTTCTTTATCATGCTAGGATTAGCAGGAAAAAGCAAAAAATTTCAGAATTGCACCTTGCAATGTGGAGATATTACTGTTTGTGCATTTACAATATTCATTGATTTTTGCCATTGAAAAACATGTTTTATATACCAGAAATGTTTGAAGCTACTGACTGAATGAAAGGAGCTGGCATCTCACTCTCTTTGAATCTTCTTTATCATGCTAGGATTAACAGGAAAAAGCAAAAAATTTCAGAATTGCACCGTGCAATGTGGAGATATTACTGTTTGTGCATTTACAATATTCATTGATTTTTGCCATTGAAAAACATGTTTTTCATATACCAGAAATGTTTGAAGCTACTGACTGAATGAAAGGAGCTGGCATCTCACTCTCTTTGAATCTTCTTTATTATGCTAGGATTAGCAGGAAAAAGCAAAAAATTTCAGAATTGCACCTTGCAATGTGGAGATATTACTGTTTGTGCATTTACAATATTCATTGATTTTTGCCATTGAAAAACATGTTTTTCATATACCAGAAATGTTTGAAGCTACTGACTGAATGAAAGGAGCTGGCATCTCACTCTCTTTGAATCTTCTTTATCATGCTAGGATTAACAGGAAAAAGCAAAAAATTTCAGAATTGCACCTTGCAATGTGGAGATATTACTGTTTGTGCATTTACAATATTCATTGATTTTTGCCATTGAAAAACATGTTTTTCATATAC
>NW_027366070.1:0-82401 GCF_046119375.1 Phyllobates terribilis
TGGCATCTCACTCTCTTTGAATCTTCTTTATCATGCTAAGAGGAGCAGGAAAAAGCAAAAAATTTCAGAATTGCACCTTGCAATGCGGAGAAATTACTGTTTGTGCATTTACAATATTCATTGATTTTTGCCATTGAAAAACGTCCAGAAATGATTGAAGCTACTGACTGAATGAAAGGAGCTGGCATCTCACTCTCTTTGAATCTTCTTTATCATGCTAAGAGGAGCAGGAAAAAGCAAAAAATTTCAGAATTGCACCTTGCAATGCGGAGAAATTACTGTTTGTGCATTTACAATATTCATTGATTTTTGCCATTGAAAAACGTCCAGAAATGATTGAAGCTACTGACTGAATGAAAGGAGCTCTCATCTCACTCTCTTTGAATCTTCTTTATCATGCTAAGAGGAGCAGGAAAAAGCAAAAAATTTCAGAATTGCACCTTGCAATGCGGAGAAATTACTGTTTGTGCATTTACAATATTCATTGATTTTTGCCATTGAAAAACATCATGTTATTCATATACCAGAAATGTTTGAAGCTACTGACTGAATGAAAGGAGCTGGCATCTCACTCTCTTTGAATCTTCTTTATCATGCTAAGAGGAGCAGGAAAAAGCAAAAAATTTCAGAATTGCACCTTCAATGCGGAGAAATTACTGTTTGTGCATTTACAATATTCATTGATTTTTGCCATTGAAAAACGTCCAGAAATGCTTGAAGCTACTGACTGAATGAAAGGAGCTGGCATCTCACTCTCTTTGAATCTTCTTTATCATGCTAAGAGGAGCAGGAAAAAGCAAAAAATTTCAGAATTGCACCTTGCAATGCGGAGAAATTACTGTTTGTGCATTTACAATATTCATTAATTTTTGCCATTGAAAAACATCATGTTATTCATATACCAGAAATGATTGAAGCTACTGACTGAATGAAAGGAGCTGGCATCTCACTCTCTTTGAATCTTCTTTATCATGCTAAGAGGAGCAGGAAAAAGCAAAAAATTTCAGAATTGCACCTTGCAATGCGGAGAAATTACTGTTTGTGCATTTACAATATTCATTGATTTTTGCCATTGAAAAACATGTTATTCATATACCAGAAATGTTTGAAGCTACTGACTGAATGAAAGGAGCTGGCATCTCACTCTCTTTGAATCTTCTTTATCATACTAAGAGGAGCAGGAAAAAGCAAAAAATTTCAGAATTGCACCTTGCAATGCGGAGAAATTACTGTTTGTGCATTTACAATATTCATTGATTTTTGCCATTGAAAAACGTCCAGAAATGATTGAAGCTACTGACTGAATGAAAGGAGCTGGCATCTCACTCTCTTTGAATCTTCTTTATCATGCTAAGAGGAGCAGGAAAAAGCAAAAAATTTCAGAATTGCACCTTGCAATGCGGAGAAATTACTGTTTGTGCATTTACAATATTCATTGATTTTTGCCATTGAAAAACGTCCAGAAATGATTGAAGCTTCTGACTGAATGAAAGGAGCTGGCATCTCAGTCTCTTTGAATCTTCTTTATCATGCTAAGAGGAGCAGGAAAAAGCAAAAAATTTCAGAATTGCACCTTGCAATGCGGAGAAATTACTGTTTGTGCATCTACAATATTCATTGATTTTTGCCGTTGAAAAACGTCCAGAAATGATTGAAGCTACTGACTGAATGAAAGGAGCTGGCATCTCACTCTCTTTGAGTCTTCTTTACCATGCTAAGAGGAGCAGGAAAAAGCAAAAAATTTCAGAATTGCACCTTGCAATGCGGAGAAATTACTGTTTGTGCATTTACAATATTCATTGATTTTTGCCATTGAAAAACGTCCAGAAATGATTGAAGCTACTGACTGAATGAAAGGAGCTGGCATCTCACTCTCTTTGAATCTTCTTTATCATGCTAAGAGGAGCAGGAAAAAGCAAAAAATTTCAGAATTGCACCTTGCAATGCGGAGAAATTACTGTTTGTGCATTTACAATATTCATTGATTTTTGCCATTGAAAAACATCATGTTATTCATATACCAGAAATGATTGAAGCTACTGACTGAATGAAAGGAGCTGGCATCTCACTCTCTTTGAATCTTCTTTATCATGCTAAGAGGAGCAGGAAAAAGCAAAAAATTTCAGAATTGCACCTTGCAATGCGGAGAAATTACTGTTTGTGCATTTACAATATTCATTGATTTTTGCCATTGAAAAACGTCCAGAAATGATTGAAGCTACTGACTGAATGAAAGGAGCTGGCATCTCACTCTCTTTGAATCTTCTTTATCATGCTAAGAGGAGCAGGAAAAAGCAAAAAATTTCAGAATTGCACCTTGCAATGCGGAGAAATTACTGTTTGTGCATTTACAATATTCATTGATTTTTGCCATTGAAAAACGTCCAGAAATGATTGAAGCTACTGACTGAATGAAAGGAGCTCTCATCTCACTCTCTTTGAATCTTCTTTATCATGCTAAGAGGAGCAGGAAAAAGCAAAAAATTTCAGAATTGCACCTTGCAATGCGGAGAAATTACTGTTTGTGCATTTACAATATTCATTGATTTTTGCCATTGAAAAACATCATGTTATTCATATACCAGAAATGTTTGAAGCTACTGACTGAATGAAAGGAGCTGGCATCTCACTCTCTTTGAATCTTCTTTATCATGCTAAGAGGAGCAGGAAAAAGCAAAAAATTTCAGAATTGCACCTTCAATGCGGAGAAATTACTGTTTGTGCATTTACAATATTCATTGATTTTTGCCATTGAAAAACGTCCAGAAATGATTGAAGCTACTGACTGAATGAAAGGAGCTGGCATCTCACTCTCTTTGAATCTTCTTTATCATGCTAAGAGGAGCAGGAAAAAGCAAAAAATTTCAGAATTGCACCTTGCAATGCGGAGAAATTACTGTTTGTGCATTTACAATATTCATTAATTTTTGCCATTGAAAAACATCATGTTATTCATATACCAGAAATGATTGAAGCTACTGACTGAATGAAAGGAGCTGGCATCTCACTCTCTTTGAATCTTCTTTATCATGCTAAGAGGAGCAGGAAAAAGCAAAAAATTTCAGAATTGCACCTTGCAATGCGGAGAAATTACTGTTTGTGCATTTACAATATTCATTGATTTTTGCCATTGAAAAACATCATGTTATTCATATACCAGAAATGTTTGAAGCTACTGACTGAATGAAAGGAGCTGGCATCTCACTCTCTTTGAATCTTCTTTATCATACTAAGAGGAGCAGGAAAAAGCAAAAAATTTCAGAATTGCACCTTGCAATGCGGAGAAATTACTGTTTGTGCATTTACAATATTCATTGATTTTTGCCATTGAAAAACGTCCAGAAATGATTGAAGCTACTGACTGAATGAAAGGAGCTGGCATCTCACTCTCTTTGAATCTTCTTTATCATGCTAAGAGGAGCAGGAAAAAGCAAAAAATTTCAGAATTGCACCTTGCAATGCGGAGAAATTACTGTTTGTGCATTTACAATATTCATTGATTTTTGCCATTGAAAAACATCATGTTATTCATATACCAGAAATGATTGAAGCTACTGACTGAATGAAAGGAGCTGGCATCTCACTCTCTTTGAATCTTCTTTATCATGCTAGGATTAACAGGAAAAAGCAAAAAATTTCAGAATTGCACCTTGCAATGTGGAGATATTACTGTTTGTGCATTTACAATATTCATTGATTTTTGCCATTGAAAAACATGTTTTTCATATACCAGAAATGTTTGAAGCTACTGACTGAATGAAAGGAGCTGGCATCTCACTCTCTTTGAATCTTCTTTATCATGCTAGGATTAACAGGAAAAAGCTAAAAATTTCAGAATTGCACCGTGCAATGTGGAGATATTACTGTTTGTGCATTTACAATATTCATTGATTTTTGCCATTGAAAAACATGTTTTTCATATACCAGAAATGTTTGAAGCTACTGACTGAATGAAAGGAGCTGGCATCTCACTCTCTTTGAATCTTCTTTATCATGCTAGGATTAGCAGGAAAAAGCAAAAAATTTCAGAATTGCACCTTGCAATGTGGAGATATTACTGTTTGTGCATTTACAATATTCATTGATTTTTGCCATTGAAAAACATGTTTTTCATATACCAGAAATGTTTGAAGCTACTGACTGAATGAAAGGAGCTGGCATCTCACTCTCTTTGAATCTTCTTTATCATGCTAGGATTAGCAGGAAAAAGCAAAAAATTTCAGAATTGCACCTTGCAATGTGGAGATATTACTGTTTGTGCATTTACAATATTCATTGATTTTTGCCATTGAAAAACATGTTTTTCATATACCAGAAATGTTTGAAGCTACTGACTGAATGAAAGGAGCTGGCATCTCACTCTCTTTGAATCTTCTTTATCATGCTAGGATTAGCAGGAAAAAGCAAAAAATTTCAGAATTGCACCTTGCAATGTGGAGATATTACTGTTTGTGCATTTACAATATTCATTGATTTTTGCCATTGAAAAACATGTTTTTCATATACCAGAAATGTTTGAAGCTACTGACTGAATGAAAGGAGCTGGCATCTCACTCTCTTTGAATCTTCTTTATCATGCTAGGATTAGCAGGAAAAAGCAAAAAATTTCAGAATTGCACCTTGCAATGTGGAGATATTACTGTTTGTGCATTTACAATATTCATTGATTTTTGCCATTGAAAAACATGTTTTTCATATAGCAGAAATGTTTGAAGCTACTGACTGAATGAAAGGAGCTGGCATCTCACTCTCTTTGAATCTTCTTTATCATGCTAGGATTAACAGGAAAAAGCAAAAAATTTCAGAATTGCACCTTGCAATGTGGAGATATTACTGTTTGTGCATTTACAATATTCATTGATTTTTGCCATTGAAAAACCTGTTTTTCATATACCAGAAATGTTTGAAGCTACTGACTGAATGAAAGGAGCTGGCATCTCACTCTCTTTGAATCTTCTTTATCATGCTAGGATTAACAGGAAAAAGCTAAAAATTTCAGAATTGCACCGTGCAATGTTGAGATATTACTGTTTGTGCATTTACAATATTCATTGATTTTTGCCATTGAAAAACATGTTTTTCATATACCAGAAATGTTTGAAGCTACTGACTGAATGAAAGGAGCTGGCATCTCACTCTCTTTGAATCTTCTTTATCATGCTAGGATTAGCAGGAAAAAGCAAAAAATTTCAGAATTGCACCTTGCAATGTGGAGATATTACTGTTTGTGCATTTACAATATTCATTGATTTTTGCCATTGAAAAACATGTTTTTCATATACCAGAAATGTTTGAAGCTACTGACTGAATGAAAGGAGCTGGCATCTCACTCTCTTTGAATCTTCTTTATCATGCTAGGATTAACAGGAAAAAGCTAAAAATTTCAGAATTGCACCGTGCAATGTGGAGATATTACTGTTTGTGCATTTACAATATTCATTGATTTTTGCCATTGAAAAACATGTTTTTCATATACCAGAAATGTTTGAAGCTACTGACTGAATGAAAGGAGCTGGCATCTCACTCTCTTTGAATCTTCTTTATCATGCTAGGATTAGCAGGAAAAAGCAAAAAATTTCAGAATTGCACCTTGCAATGTGGAGATATTACTGTTTGTGCATTTACAATATTCATTGATTTTTGCCATTGAAAAACATGTTTTTCATATACCAGAAATGTTTGAAGCTACTGACTGAATGAAAGGAGCTGGCATCTCACTCTCTTTGAATCTTCTTTATCATGCTAGGATTAACAGGAAAAAGCAAAAAATTTCAGAATTGCACCTTGCAATGTGGAGATATTACTGTTTGTGCATTTACAATATTCATTGATTTTTGCCATTGAAAAACGTTTTTCATATACCAGAAATGTTTGAAGCTACTGACTGAATGAAAGGAGCTGGCATCTCACTCTCTTTGAATCTTCTTTATCATGCTAGGATTAGCAGGAAAAAGCAAAAAATTTCAGAATTGCACCTTGCAATGTGGAGATATTACTGTTTGTGCATTTACAATATTCATTGATTTTTGCCATTGAAAAACATGTTTTTCATATACCAGAAATGTTTGAAGCTACTGACTGAATGAAAGGAGCTGGCATCTCACTCTCTTTGAATCTTCTTTATCATGCTAGGATTAACAGGAAAAAGCTAAAAATTTCAGAATTGCACCGTGCAATGTGGAGATATTACTGTTTGTGCATTTACAATATTCATTGATTTTTGCCATTGAAAAACATGTTTTTCATATACCAGAAATGTTTGAAGCTACTGACTGAATGAAAGGAGCTGGCATCTCACTCTCTTTGAATCTTCTTTATCATGCTAGGATTAGCAGGAAAAAGCAAAAAATTTCAGAATTGCACCTTGCAATGTGGAGATATTACTGTTTGTGCATTTACAATATTCATTGATTTTTGCCATTGAAAAACATGTTTTTCATATACCAGAAATGTTTGAAGCTACTGACTGAATGAAAGGAGCTGGCATCTCACTCTCTTTGAATCTTCTTTATCATGCTAGGATTAACAGGAAAAAGCAAAAAATTTCAGAATTGCACCTTGCAATGTGGAGATATTACTGTTTGTGCATTTACAATATTCATTGATTTTTGCCATTGAAAAACATGTTTTTCATATACCAGAAATGTTTGAAGCTACTGACTGAATGAAAGGAGCTGGCATCTCACTCTCTTTGAATCTTCTTTATCATGCTAGGATTAACAGGAAAAAGCTAAAAATTTCAGAATTGCACCGTGCAATGTTGAGATATTACTGTTTGTGCATTTACAATATTCATTGATTTTTGCCATTGAAAAACATGTTTTTCATATACCAGAAATGTTTGAAGCTACTGACTGAATGAAATGAGCTGGCATCTCACTCTCTTTGAATCTTCTTTATCATGCTAGGATTAGCAGGAAAAAGCAAAAAATTTCAGAATTGCACCTTGCAATGTGGAGATATTACTGTTTGTGCATTTACAATATTCATTGATTTTTGCCATTGAAAAACATGTTTTTCATATACCAGAAATGTTTGAAGCTACTGACTGAATGAAAGGAGCTGGCATCTCACTCTCTTTGAATCTTCTTTATCATGCTAGGATTAACAGGAAAAAGCTAAAAATTTCAGAATTGCACCGTGCAATGTGGAGATATTACTGTTTGTGCATTTACAATATTCATTGATTTTTGCCATTGAAAAACATGTTTTTCATATACCAGAAATGTTTGAAGCTACTGACTGAATGAAAGGAGCTGGCATCTCACTCTCTTTGAATCTTCTTTATCATGCTAGGATTAGCAGGAAAAAGCAAAAAATTTCAGAATTGCACCTTGCAATGTGGAGATATTACTGTTTGTGCATTTACAATATTCATTGATTTTTGCCATTGAAAAACGTTTTTCATATACCAGAAATGTTTGAAGCTACTGACTGAATGAAAGGAGCTGGCATCTCACTCTCTTTGAATCTTCTTTATCATGCTAGGATTAACAGGAAAAAGCAAAAAATTTCAGAATTGCACCTTGCAATGTGGAGATATTACTGTTTGTGCATTTACAATATTCATTGATTTTTGCCATTGAAAAACATGTTTTTCATATACCAGAAATGTTTGAAGCTACTGACTGAATGAAAGGAGCTGGCATCTCACTCTCTTTGAATCTTCTTTATCATGCTAGGATTAACAGGAAAAAGCTAAAAATTTCAGAATTGCACCGTGCAATGTGGAGATATTACTGTTTGTGCATTTACAATATTCATTGATTTTTGCCATTGAAAAACATGTTTTTCATATACCAGAAATGTTTGAAGCTACTGACTGAATGAAAGGAGCTGGCATCTCACTCTCTTTGAATCTTCTTTATCATGCTAGGATTAGCAGGAAAAAGCAAAAAATTTCAGAATTGCACCTTGCAATGTGGAGATATTACTGTTTGTGCATTTACAATATTCATTGATTTTTGCCATTGAAAAACATGTTTTTCATATACCAGAAATGTTTGAAGCTACTGACTGAATGAAAGGAGCTGGCATCTCACTCTCTTTGAATCTTCTTTATCATGCTAGGATTAGCAGGAAAAAGCAAAAAATTTCAGAATTGCACCTTGCAATGTGGAGATATTACTGTTTGTGCATTTACAATATTCATTGATTTTTGCCATTGAAAAACATGTTTTTCATATACCAGAAATGTTTGAAGCTACTGACAATGAAAGGAGCTGGCATCTCACTCTCTTTGAATCTTCTTTATCATGCTAGGATTAACAGGAAAAAGCAAAAAATTTCAGAATTGCACCTTGCAATGTGGAGATATTACTGTTTGTGCATTTACAATATTCATTGATTTTTGCCATTGAAAAACGTTTTTCATATACCAGAAATGTTTGAAGCTACTGACTGAATGAAAGGAGCTGGCATCTCACTCTCTTTGAATCTTCTTTATCATGCTAGGATTAGCAGGAAAAAGCAAAAAATTTCAGAATTGCACCTTGCAATGTGGAGATATTACTGTTTGTGCATTTACAATATTCATTGATTTTTGCCATTGAAAAACATGTTTTTCATATACCAGAAATGTTTGAAGCTACTGACTGAATGAAAGGAGCTGGCATCTCACTCTCTTTGAATCTTCTTTATCATGCTAGGATTAACAGGAAAAAGCTAAAAATTTCAGAATTGCACCGTGCAATGTGGAGATATTACTGTTTGTGCATTTACAATATTCATTGATTTTTGCCATTGAAAAACATGTTTTTCATATACCAGAAATGTTTGAAGCTACTGACTGAATGAAAGGAGCTGGCATCTCACTCTCTTTGAATCTTCTTTATCATGCTAGGATTAGCAGGAAAAAGCAAAAAATTTCAGAATTGCACCTTGCAATGTGGAGATATTACTGTTTGTGCATTTACAATATTCATTGATTTTTGCCATTGAAAAACATGTTTTTCATATACCAGAAATGTTTGAAGCTACTGACTGAATGAAAGGAGCTGGCATCTCACTCTCTTTGAATCTTCTTTATCATGCTAGGATTAACAGGAAAAAGCAAAAAATTTCAGAATTGCACCTTGCAATGTGGAGATATTACTGTTTGTGCATTTACAATATTCATTGATTTTTGCCATTGAAAAACATGTTTTTCATATACCAGAAATGTTTGAAGCTACTGACTGAATGAAAGGAGCTGGCATCTCACTCTCTTTGAATCTTCTTTATCATGCTAGGATTAACAGGAAAAAGCTAAAAATTTCAGAATTGCACCGTGCAATGTTGAGATATTACTGTTTGTGCATTTACAATATTCATTGATTTTTGCCATTGAAAAACATGTTTTTCATATACCAGAAATGTTTGAAGCTACTGACTGAATGAAATGAGCTGGCATCTCACTCTCTTTGAATCTTCTTTATCATGCTAGGATTAGCAGGAAAAAGCAAAAAATTTCAGAATTGCACCTTGCAATGTGGAGATATTACTGTTTGTGCATTTACAATATTCATTGATTTTTGCCATTGAAAAACATGTTTTTCATATACCAGAAATGTTTGAAGCTACTGACTGAATGAAAGGAGCTGGCATCTCACTCTCTTTGAATCTTCTTTATCATGCTAGGATTAACAGGAAAAAGCTAAAAATTTCAGAATTGCACCGTGCAATGTGGAGATATTACTGTTTGTGCATTTACAATATTCATTGATTTTTGCCATTGAAAAACATGTTTTTCATATACCAGAAATGTTTGAAGCTACTGACTGAATGAAAGGAGCTGGCATCTCACTCTCTTTGAATCTTCTTTATCATGCTAGGATTAGCAGGAAAAAGCAAAAAATTTCAGAATTGCACCTTGCAATGTGGAGATATTACTGTTTGTGCATTTACAATATTCATTGATTTTTGCCATTGAAAAACGTTTTTCATATACCAGAAATGTTTGAAGCTACTGACTGAATGAAAGGAGCTGGCATCTCACTCTCTTTGAATCTTCTTTATCATGCTAGGATTAACAGGAAAAAGCAAAAAATTTCAGAATTGCACCTTGCAATGTGGAGATATTACTGTTTGTGCATTTACAATATTCATTGATTTTTGCCATTGAAAAACATGTTTTTCATATACCAGAAATGTTTGAAGCTACTGACTGAATGAAAGGAGCTGGCATCTCACTCTCTTTGAATCTTCTTTATCATGCTAGGATTAACAGGAAAAAGCTAAAAATTTCAGAATTGCACCGTGCAATGTGGAGATATTACTGTTTGTGCATTTACAATATTCATTGATTTTTGCCATTGAAAAACATGTTTTTCATATACCAGAAATGTTTGAAGCTACTGACTGAATGAAAGGAGCTGGCATCTCACTCTCTTTGAATCTTCTTTATCATGCTAGGATTAGCAGGAAAAAGCAAAAAATTTCAGAATTGCACCTTGCAATGTGGAGATATTACTGTTTGTGCATTTACAATATTCATTGATTTTTGCCATTGAAAAACATGTTTTTCATATACCAGAAATGTTTGAAGCTACTGACTGAATGAAAGGAGCTGGCATCTCACTCTCTTTGAATCTTCTTTATCATGCTAGGATTAGCAGGAAAAAGCAAAAAATTTCAGAATTGCACCTTGCAATGTGGAGATATTACTGTTTGTGCATTTACAATATTCATTGATTTTTGCCATTGAAAAACATGTTTTTCATATACCAGAAATGTTTGAAGCTACTGACAATGAAAGGAGCTGGCATCTCACTCTCTTTGAATCTTCTTTATCATGCTAGGATTAACAGGAAAAAGCAAAAAATTTCAGAATTGCACCTTGCAATGTGGAGATATTACTGTTTGTGCATTTACAATATTCATTGATTTTTGCCATTGAAAAACATGTTTTTCATATACCAGAAATGTTTGAAGCTACTGACTGAATGAAAGGAGCTGGCATCTTACTCTGAATCTTCTTTATCATGCTAGGATTAACAGGAAAAAGCTAAAAATTTCAGAATTGCACCGTGCAATGTTGAGATATTACTGTTTGTGCATTTACAATATTCATTGATTTTTGCCATTGAAAAACATGTTTTTCATATACCAGAAATGTTTGAAGCTACTGACTGAATGAAAGGAGCTGGCATCTCACTCTCTTTGAATCTTCTTTATCATGCTAGGATTAGCAGGAAAAAGCAAAAAATTTCAGAATTGCACCTTGCAATGTGGAGATATTACTGTTTGTGCATTTACAATATTCATTGATTTTTGCCATTGAAAAACATGTTTTTCATATACCAGAAATGTTTGAAGCTACTGACTGAATGAAAGGAGCTGGCATCTCACTCTCTTTGAATCTTCTTTATCATGCTAGGATTAACAGGAAAAAGCTAAAAATTTCAGAATTGCACCGTGCAATGTGGAGATATTACTGTTTGTGCATTTACAATATTCATTGATTTTTGCCATTGAAAAACATGTTTTTCATATACCAGAAATGTTTGAAGCTACTGACTGAATGAAAGGAGCTGGCATCTCACTCTCTTTGAATCTTCTTTATCATGCTAGGATTAGCAGGAAAAAGCAAAAAATTTCAGAATTGCACCTTGCAATGTGGAGATATTACTGTTTGTGCATTTACAATATTCATTGATTTTTGCCATTGAAAAACATGTTTTTCATATACCAGAAATGTTTGAAGCTACTGACTGAATGAAAGGAGCTGGCATCTCACTCTCTTTGAATCTTCTTTATCATGCTAGGATTAACAGGAAAAAGCAAAAAATTTCAGAATTGCACCTTGCAATGTGGAGATATTACTGTTTGTGCATTTACAATATTCATTGATTTTTGCCATTGAAAAACATGTTTTTCATATACCAGAAATGTTTGAAGCTACTGACTGAATGAAAGGAGCTGGCATCTCACTCTCTTTGAATCTTCTTTATCATGCTAGGATTAACAGGAAAAAGCTAAAAATTTCAGAATTGCACCGTGCAATGTTGAGATATTACTGTTTGTGCATTTACAATATTCATTGATTTTTGCCATTGAAAAACATGTTTTTCATATACCAGAAATGTTTGAAGCTACTGACTGAATGAAAGGAGCTGGCATCTCACTCTCTTTGAATCTTCTTTATCATGCTAGGATTAGCAGGAAAAAGCAAAAAATTTCAGAATTGCACCTTGCAATGTGGAGATATTACTGTTTGTGCATTTACAATATTCATTGATTTTTGCCATTGAAAAACATGTTTTTCATATACCAGAAATGTTTGAAGCTACTGACTGAATGAAAGGAGCTGGCATCTCACTCTCTTTGAATCTTCTTTATCATGCTAGGATTAACAGGAAAAAGCTAAAAATTTCAGAATTGCACCGTGCAATGTGGAGATATTACTGTTTGTGCATTTACAATATTCATTGATTTTTGCCATTGAAAAACATGTTTTTCATATACCAGAAATGTTTGAAGCTACTGACTGAATGAAAGGAGCTGGCATCTCACTCTCTTTGAATCTTCTTTATCATGCTAGGATTAGCAGGAAAAAGCAAAAAATTTCAGAATTGCACCTTGCAATGTGGAGATATTACTGTTTGTGCATTTACAATATTCATTGATTTTTGCCATTGAAAAACATGTTTTTCATATACCAGAAATGTTTGAAGCTACTGACTGAATGAAAGGAGCTGGCATCTCACTCTCTTTGAATCTTCTTTATCATGCTAGGATTAACAGGAAAAAGCAAAAAATTTCAGAATTGCACCTTGCAATGTGGAGATATTACTGTTTGTGCATTTACAATATTCATTGATTTTTGCCATTGAAAAACATGTTTTTCATATACCAGAAATGTTTGAAGCTACTGACTGAATGAAAGGAGCTGGCATCTCACTCTCTTTGAATCTTCTTTATCATGCTAGGATTAACAGGAAAAAGCTAAAAATTTCAGAATTGCACCGTGCAATGTTGAGATATTACTGTTTGTGCATTTACAATATTCATTGATTTTTGCCATTGAAAAACATGTTTTTCATATACCAGAAATGTTTGAAGCTACTGACTGAATGAAAGGAGCTGGCATCTCACTCTCTTTGAATCTTCTTTATCATGCTAGGATTAGCAGGAAAAAGCAAAAAATTTCAGAATTGCACCTTGCAATGTGGAGATATTACTGTTTGTGCATTTACAATATTCATTGATTTTTGCCATTGAAAAACATGTTTTTCATATACCAGAAATGTTTGAAGCTACTGACTGAATGAAAGGAGCTGGCATCTCACTCTCTTTGAATCTTCTTTATCATGCTAGGATTAACAGGAAAAAGCTAAAAATTTCAGAATTGCACCGTGCAATGTGGAGATATTACTGTTTGTGCATTTACAATATTCATTGATTTTTGCCATTGAAAAACATGTTTTTCATATACCAGAAATGTTTGAAGCTACTGACTGAATGAAAGGAGCTGGCATCTCACTCTCTTTGAATCTTCTTTATCATGCTAGGATTAGCAGGAAAAAGCAAAAAATTTCAGAATTGCACCTTGCAATGTGGAGATATTACTGTTTGTGCATTTACAATATTCATTGATTTTTGCCATTGAAAAACATGTTTTTCATATACCAGAAATGTTTGAAGCTACTGACTGAATGAAAGGAGCTGGCATCTCATTCTCTTTGAATCTTCTTTATCATGCTAGGATTAACAGGAAAAAGCAAAAAATTTCAGAATTGCACCTTGCAATGTGGAGATATTACTGTTTGTGCATTTACAATATTCATTGATTTTTGCCATTGAAAAACGTTTTTCATATACCAGAAATGTTTGAAGCTACTGACTGAATGAAAGGAGCTGGCATCTCACTCTCTTTGAATCTTCTTTATCATGCTAGGATTAGCAGGAAAAAGCAAAAAATTTCAGAATTGCACCTTGCAATGTGGAGATATTACTGTTTGTGCATTTACAATATTCATTGATTTTTGCCATTGAAAAACATGTTTTTCATATACCAGAAATGTTTGAAGCTACTGACTGAATGAAAGGAGCTGGCATCTCACTCTCTTTGAATCTTCTTTATCATGCTAGGATTAACAGGAAAAAGCTAAAAATTTCAGAATTGCACCGTGCAATGTGGAGATATTACTGTTTGTGCATTTACAATATTCATTGATTTTTGCCATTGAAAAACATGTTTTTCATATACCAGAAATGTTTGAAGCTACTGACTGAATGAAAGGAGCTGGCATCTCACTCTCTTTGAATCTTCTTTATCATGCTAGGATTAGCAGGAAAAAGCAAAAATTTCAGAATTGCACCTTGCAATGTGGAGATATTACTGTTTGTGCATTTACAATATTCATTGATTTTTGCCATTGAAAAACATGTTTTTCATATACCAGAAATGTTTGAAGCTACTGACTGAATGAAAGGAGCTGGCATCTCACTCTCTTTGAATCTTCTTTATCATGCTAGGATTAACAGGAAAAAGCAAAAAATTTCAGAATTGCACCTTGCAATGTGGAGATATTACTGTTTGTGCATTTACAATATTCATTGATTTTTGCCATTGAAAAACATGTTTTTCATATACCAGAAATGTTTGAAGCTACTGACTGAATGAAAGGAGCTGGCATCTCACTCTCTTTGAATCTTCTTTATCATGCTAGGATTAACAGGAAAAAGCTAAAAATTTCAGAATTGCACCGTGCAATGTTGAGATATTACTGTTTGTGCATTTACAATATTCATTGATTTTTGCCATTGAAAAACATGTTTTTCATATACCAGAAATGTTTGAAGCTACTGACTGAATGAAATGAGCTGGCATCTCACTCTCTTTGAATCTTCTTTATCATGCTAGGATTAGCAGGAAAAAGCAAAAAATTTCAGAATTGCACCTTGCAATGTGGAGATATTACTGTTTGTGCATTTACAATATTCATTGATTTTTGCCATTGAAAAACATGTTTTTCATATACCAGAAATGTTTGAAGCTACTGACTGAATGAAAGGAGCTGGCATCTCACTCTCTTTGAATCTTCTTTATCATGCTAGGATTAACAGGAAAAAGCTAAAAATTTCAGAATTGCACCGTGCAATGTGGAGATATTACTGTTTGTGCATTTACAATATTCATTGATTTTTGCCATTGAAAAACATGTTTTTCATATACCAGAAATGTTTGAAGCTACTGACTGAATGAAAGGAGCTGGCATCTCACTCTCTTTGAATCTTCTTTATCATGCTAGGATTAGCAGGAAAAAGCAAAAAATTTCAGAATTGCACCTTGCAATGTGGAGATATTACTGTTTGTGCATTTACAATATTCATTGATTTTTGCCATTGAAAAACGTTTTTCATATACCAGAAATGTTTGAAGCTACTGACTGAATGAAAGGAGCTGGCATCTCACTCTCTTTGAATCTTCTTTATCATGCTAGGATTAACAGGAAAAAGCAAAAAATTTCAGAATTGCACCTTGCAATGTGGAGATATTACTGTTTGTGCATTTACAATATTCATTGATTTTTGCCATTGAAAAACATGTTTTTCATATACCAGAAATGTTTGAAGCTACTGACTGAATGAAAGGAGCTGGCATCTCACTCTCTTTGAATCTTCTTTATCATGCTAGGATTAACAGGAAAAAGCTAAAAATTTCAGAATTGCACCGTGCAATGTGGAGATATTACTGTTTGTGCATTTACAATATTCATTGATTTTTGCCATTGAAAAACATGTTTTTCATATACCAGAAATGTTTGAAGCTACTGACTGAATGAAAGGAGCTGGCATCTCACTCTCTTTGAATCTTCTTTATCATGCTAGGATTAGCAGGAAAAAGCAAAAAATTTCAGAATTGCACCTTGCAATGTGGAGATATTACTGTTTGTGCATTTACAATATTCATTGATTTTTGCCATTGAAAAACATGTTTTTCATATACCAGAAATGTTTGAAGCTACTGACTGAATGAAAGGAGCTGGCATCTCACTCTCTTTGAATCTTCTTTATCATGCTAGGATTAGCAGGAAAAAGCAAAAAATTTCAGAATTGCACCTTGCAATGTGGAGATATTACTGTTTGTGCATTTACAATATTCATTGATTTTTGCCATTGAAAAACATGTTTTTCATATACCAGAAATGTTTGAAGCTACTGACAATGAAAGGAGCTGGCATCTCACTCTCTTTGAATCTTCTTTATCATGCTAGGATTAACAGGAAAAAGCAAAAAATTTCAGAATTGCACCTTGCAATGTGGAGATATTACTGTTTGTGCATTTACAATATTCATTGATTTTTGCCATTGAAAAACATGTTTTTCATATACCAGAAATGTTTGAAGCTACTGACTGAATGAAAGGAGCTGGCATCTTCACTCCTCTTTGAATCTTCTTTATCATGCTAGGATTAACAGGAAAAAGCTAAAAATTTCAGAATTGCACCGTGCAATGTTGAGATATTACTGTTTGTGCATTTACAATATTCATTGATTTTTGCCATTGAAAAACATGTTTTTCATATACCAGAAATGTTTGAAGCTACTGACTGAATGAAAGGAGCTGGCATCTCACTCTCTTTGAATCTTCTTTATCATGCTAGGATTAGCAGGAAAAAGCAAAAAATTTCAGAATTGCACCTTGCAATGTGGAGATATTACTGTTTGTGCATTTACAATATTCATTGATTTTTGCCATTGAAAAACATGTTTTTCATATACCAGAAATGTTTGAAGCTACTGACTGAATGAAAGGAGCTGGCATCTCACTCTCTTTGAATCTTCTTTATCATGCTAGGATTAACAGGAAAAAGCTAAAAATTTCAGAATTGCACCGTGCAATGTGGAGATATTACTGTTTGTGCATTTACAATATTCATTGATTTTTGCCATTGAAAAACATGTTTTTCATATACCAGAAATGTTTGAAGCTACTGACTGAATGAAAGGAGCTGGCATCTCACTCTCTTTGAATCTTCTTTATCATGCTAGGATTAGCAGGAAAAAGCAAAAAATTTCAGAATTGCACCTTGCAATGTGGAGATATTACTGTTTGTGCATTTACAATATTCATTGATTTTTGCCATTGAAAAACATGTTTTTCATATACCAGAAATGTTTGAAGCTACTGACTGAATGAAAGGAGCTGGCATCTCACTCTCTTTGAATCTTCTTTATCATGCTAGGATTAACAGGAAAAAGCAAAAAATTTCAGAATTGCACCTTGCAATGTGGAGATATTACTGTTTGTGCATTTACAATATTCATTGATTTTTGCCATTGAAAAACATGTTTTTCATATACCAGAAATGTTTGAAGCTACTGACTGAATGAAAGGAGCTGGCATCTCACTCTCTTTGAATCTTCTTTATCATGCTAGGATTAGCAGGAAAAAGCAAAAAATTTCAGAATTGCACCTTGCAATGTGGAGATATTACTGTTTGTGCATTTACAATATTCATTGATTTTTGCCATTGAAAAACATGTTTTTCATATACCAGAAATGTTTGAAGCTACTGACTGAATGAAAGGAGCTGGCATCTCACTCTCTTTGAATCTTCTTTATCATGCTAGGATTAACAGGAAAAAGCTAAAAATTTCAGAATTGCACCGTGCAATGTGGAGATATTACTGTTTGTGCATTTACAATATTCATTGATTTTTGCCATTGAAAAACATGTTTTTCATATACCAGAAATGTTTGAAGCTACTGACTGAATGAAAGGAGCTGGCATCTCACTCTCTTTGAATCTTCTTTATCATGCTAGGATTAGCAGGAAAAAGCAAAAAATTTCAGAATTGCACCTTGCAATGTGGAGATATTACTGTTTGTGCATTTACAATATTCATTGATTTTTGCCATTGAAAAACATGTTTTTCATATACCAGAAATGTTTGAAGCTACTGACTGAATGAAAGGAGCTGGCATCTCACTCTCTTTGAATCTTCTTTATCATGCTAGGATTAGCAGGAAAAAGCAAAAAATTTCAGAATTGCACCTTGCAATGTGGAGATATTACTGTTTGTGCATTTACAATATTCATTGATTTTTGCCATTGAAAAACATGTTTTTCATATACCAGAAATGTTTGAAGCTACTGACTGAATGAAAGGAGCTGGCATCTCACTCTCTTTGAATCTTCTTTATCATGCTAGGATTAACAGGAAAAAGCAAAAAATTTCAGAATTGCACCTTGCAATGTGGAGATATTACTGTTTGTGCATTTACAATATTCATTGATTTTTGCCATTGAAAAACGTTTTTCATATACCAGAAATGTTTGAAGCTACTGACTGAATGAAAGCAGCTGGCATCTCACTCTCTTTGAATCTTCTTTATCATGCTAGGATTAACAGGAAAAAGCTAAAAATTTCAGAATTGCACCGTGCAATGTGGAGATATTACTGTTTGTGCATTTACAATATTCATTGATTTTTGCCATTGAAAAACATGTTTTTCATATACCAGAAATGTTTGAAGCTACTGACTGAATGAAAGGAGCTGGCATCTCACTCTCTTTGAATCTTCTTTATCATGCTAGGATTAGCAGGAAAAAGCAAAAAATTTCAGAATTGCACCTTGCAATGTGGAGATATTACTGTTTGTGCATTTACAATATTCATTGATTTTTGCCATTGAAAAACATGTTTTTCATATACCAGAAATGTTTGAAGCTACTGACTGAATGAAAGGAGCTGGCATCTCACTCTCTTTGAATCTTCTTTATCATGCTAGGATTAACAGGAAAAAGCAAAACATTTCAGAATTGCACCTTGCAATGTGGAGATATTACTGTTTGTGCATTTACAATATTCATTGATTTTTGCCATTGAAAAACATGTTTTTCATATACCAGAAATGTTTGAAGCTACTGACTGAATGAAAGGAGCTGGCATCTCACTCTCTTTGAATCTTCTTTATCATGCTAGGATTAGCAGGAAAAAGCAAAAAATTTCAGAATTGCACCTTGCAATGTGGAGATATTACTGTTTGTGCATTTACAATATTCATTGATTTTTGCCATTGAAAAACATGTTTTTCATATACCAGAAATGTTTGAAGCTACTGACTGAATGAAAGGAGCTGGCATCTCACTCTCTTTGAATCTTCTTTATCATGCTAGGATTAACAGGAAAAAGCTAAAAATTTCAGAATTGCACCGTGCAATGTGGAGATATTACTGTTTGTGCATTTACAATATTCATTGATTTTTGCCATTGAAAAACATGTTTTTCATATACCAGAAATGTTTGAAGCTACTGACTGAATGAAAGGAGCTGGCATCTCACTCTCTTTGAATCTTCTTTATCATGCTAGGATTAGCAGGAAAAAGCAAAAAATTTCAGAATTGCACCTTGCAATGTGGAGATATTACTGTTTGTGCATTTACAATATTCATTGATTTTTGCCATTGAAAAACATGTTTTTCATATACCAGAAATGTTTGAAGCTACTGACTGAATGAAAGGAGCTGGCATCTCACTCTCTTTGAATCTTCTTTATCATGCTAGGATTAACAGGAAAAAGCAAAAAATTTCAGAATTGCACCTTGCAATGTGGAGATATTACTGTTTGTGCATTTACAATATTCATTGATTTTTGCCATTGAAAACATGTTTTTCATATACCAGAAATGTTTGAAGCTACTGACTGAATGAAAGGAGCTGGCATCTCACTCTCTTTGAATCTTCTTTATCATGCTAGGATTAACAGGAAAAAGCTAAAAATTTCAGAATTGCACCGTGCAATGTGGAGATATTACTGTTTGTGCATTTACAATATTCATTGATTTTTGCCATTGAAAAACATGTTTTTCATATACCAGAAATGTTTGAAGCTACTGACTGAATGAAAGGAGCTGGCATCTCACTCTCTTTGAATCTTCTTTATCATGCTAGGATTAGCAGGAAAAAGCAAAAAATTTCAGAATTGCACCTTGCAATGTGGAGATATTACTGTTTGTGCATTTACAATATTCATTGATTTTTGCCATTGAAAAACATGTTTTTCATATACCAGAAATGTTTGAAGCTACTGACTGAATGAAAGGAGCTGGCATCTCACTCTCTTTGAATCTTCTTTATCATGCTAGGATTAACAGGAAAAAGCTAAAAATTTCAGAATTGCACCGTGCAATGTGGAGATATTACTGTTTGTGCATTTACAATATTCATTGATTTTTGCCATTGAAAAACATGTTTTTCATATACCAGAAATGTTTGAAGCTACTGACTGAATGAAAGGAGCTGGCATCTCACTCTCTTTGAATCTTCTTTATCATGCTAGGATTAACAGGAAAAAGCAAAAAATTTCAGAATTGCACCTTGCAATGTGGAGATATTACTGTTTGTGCATTTACAATATTCATTGATTTTTGCCATTGAAAAACGTTTTTCATATACCAGAAATGTTTGAAGCTACTGACTGAATGAAAGGAGCTGGCATCTCACTCTCTTTGAATCTTCTTTATCATGCTAGGATTAGCAGGAAAAAGCAAAAAATTTCAGAATTGCACCTTGCAATGTGGAGATATTACTGTTTGTGCATTTACAATATTCATTGATTTTTGCCATTGAAAAACATGTTTTTCATATACCAGAAATGTTTGAAGCTACTGACTGAATGAAAGGAGCTGGCATCTCACTCTCTTTGAATCTTCTTTATCTTGCTAGGATTAACAGGAAAAAGCTAAAAATTTCAGAATTGCACCGTGCAATGTGGAGATATTACTGTTTGTGCATTTACAATATTCATTGATTTTTGCCATTGAAAAACATGTTTTTCATATACCAGAAATGTTTGAAGCTACTGACTGAATGAAAGGAGCTGGCATCTCACTCTCTTTGAATCTTCTTTATCATGCTAGGATTAGCAGGAAAAAGCAAAAAATTTCAGAATTGCACCTTGCAATGTGGAGATATTACTGTTTGTGCATTTACAATATTCATTGATTTTTGCCATTGAAAAACATGTTTTTCATATACCAGAAATGTTTGAAGCTACTGACTGAATGAAAGGAGCTGGCATCTCACTCTCTTTGAATCTTCTTTATCATGCTAGGATTAACAGGAAAAAGCAAAAAATTTCAGAATTGCACCTTGCAATGTGGAGATATTACTGTTTGTGCATTTACAATATTCATTGATTTTTGCCATTGAAAAACATGTTTTTCATATACCAGAAATGTTTGAAGCTACTGACTGAATAAAGGAGCTGGCATCTCACTCTCTTTGAATCTTTATCATGCTAGGATTAACAGGAAAAAGCTAAAAATTTCAGAATTGCACCGTGCAATGTTGAGATATTACTGTTTGTGCATTTACAATATTCATTGATTTTTGCCATTGAAAAACATGTTTTTCATATACCAGAAATGTTTGAAGCTACTGACTGAATGAAAGGAGCTGGCATCTCACTCTCTTTGAATCTTCTTTATCATGCTAGGATTAGCAGGAAAAAGCAAAAAATTTCAGAATTGCACCTTGCAATGTGGAGATATTACTGTTTGTGCATTTACAATATTCATTGATTTTTGCCATTGAAAAACATGTTTTTCATATACCAGAAATGTTTGAAGCTACTGACTGAATGAAAGGAGCTGGCATCTCACTCTCTTTGAATCTTCTTTATCATGCTAGGATTAACAGGAAAAAAGCTAAAAATTTCAGAATTGCACCGTGCAATGTGGAGATATTACTGTTTGTGCATTTACAATATTCATTGATTTTTGCCATTGAAAAACATGTTTTTCATATACCAGAAATGTTTGAAGCTACTGACTGAATGAAAGGAGCTGGCATCTCACTCTCTTTGAATCTTCTTTATCATGCTAGGATTAGCAGGAAAAAGCAAAAAATTTCAGAATTGCACCTTGCAATGTGGAGATATTACTGTTTGTGCATTTACAATATTCATTGATTTTTGCCATTGAAAAACGTTTTTCATATACCAGAAATGTTTGAAGCTACTGACTGAATGAAAGGAGCTGGCATCTCACTCTCTTTGAATCTTCTTTATCATGCTAGGATTAACAGGAAAAAGCTAAAAATTTCAGAATTGCACCTTGCAATGTGGAGATATTACTGTTTGTGCATTTACAATATTCATTGATTTTTGCCATTGAAAAACATGTTTTTCATATACCAGAAATGTTTGAAGCTACTGACTGAATGAAAGGAGCTGGCATCTCACTCTCTTTGAATCTTCTTTATCATGCTAGGATTAACAGGAAAAAGCTAAAAATTTCAGAATTGCACCGTGCAATGTGGAGATATTACTGTTTGTGCATTTACAATATTCATTGATTTTTGCCATTGAAAAACATGTTTTTCATATACCAGAAATGTTTGAAGCTACTGACTGAATGAAAGGAGCTGGCATCTCACTCTCTTTGAATCTTCTTTATCATGCTAGGATTAGCAGGAAAAAGCAAAAAATTTCAGAATTGCACCTTGCAATGTGGAGATATTACTGTTTGTGCATTTACAATATTCATTGATTTTTGCCATTGAAAAACATGTTTTTCATATACCAGAAATGTTTGAAGCTACTGACTGAATGAAAGGAGCTGGCATCTCACTCTCTTTGAATCTTCTTTATCATGCTAGGATTAGCAGGAAAAAGCAAAAAATTTCAGAATTGCACCTTGCAATGTGGAGATATTACTGTTTGTGCATTTACAATATTCATTGATTTTTGCCATTGAAAAACATGTTTTTCATATACCAGAAATGTTTGAAGCTACTGACTGAATGAAAGGAGCTGGCATCTCACTCTCTTTGAATCTTCTTTATCATGCTAGGATTAGCAGGAAAAAGCAAAAAATTTCAGAATTGCACCTTGCAATGTGGAGATATTACTGTTTGTGCATTTACAATATTCATTGATTTTTGCCATTGAAAAACATGTTTTTCATATACCAGAAATGTTTGAAGCTACTGACTGAATGAAAGGAGCTGGCATCTCACTCTCTTTGAATCTTCTTTATCATGCTAGGATTAGCAGGAAAAAGCAAAAAATTTCAGAATTGCACCTTGCAATGTGGAGATATTACTGTTTGTGCATTTACAATATTCATTGATTTTTGCCATTGAAAAACATGTTTTTCATATACCAGAAATGTTTGAAGCTACTGACTGAATGAAAGGAGCTGGCATCTCACTCTGAATCTTCTTTATCATGCTAGGATTAACAGGAAAAAGCAAAAAATTTCAGAATTGCACCTTGCAATGTGGAGATATTACTGTTTGTGCATTTACAATATTCATTGATTTTTGCCATTGAAAAACATGTTTTTCATATACCAGAAATGTTTGAAGCTACTGACTGAATGAAAGGAGCTGGCATCTCACTCTCTTTGAATCTTCTTTATCATGCTAGGATTAACAGGAAAAAGCTAAAAATTTCAGAATTGCACCGTGCAATGTTGAGATATTACTGTTTGTGCATTTACAATATTCATTGATTTTTGCCATTGAAAAACATGTTTTTCATATACCAGAAATGTTTGAAGCTACTGACTGAATGAAAGGAGCTGGCATCTCACTCTCTTTGAATCTTCTTTATCATGCTAGGATTAGCAGGAAAAAGCAAAAAATTTCAGAATTGCACCTTGCAATGTGGAGATATTACTGTTTGTGCATTTACAATATTCATTGATTTTTGCCATTGAAAAACATGTTTTTCATATACCAGAAATGTTTGAAGCTACTGACTGAATGAAAGGAGCTGGCATCTCACTCTCTTTGAATCTTCTTTATCATGCTAGGATTAACAGGAAAAAGCTAAAAATTTCAGAATTGCACCGTGCAATGTGGAGATATTACTGTTTGTGCATTTACAATATTCATTGATTTTTGCCATTGAAAAACATGTTTTTCATATACCAGAAATGTTTGAAGCTACTGACTGAATGAAAGGAGCTGGCATCTCACTCTCTTTGAATCTTCTTTATCATGCTAGGATTAGCAGGAAAAAGCAAAAAATTTCAGAATTGCACCTTGCAATGTGGAGATATTACTGTTTGTGCATTTACAATATTCATTGATTTTTGCCATTGAAAAACATGTTTTTCATATACCAGAAATGTTTGAAGCTACTGACTGAATGAAAGGAGCTGGCATCTCACTCTCTTTGAATCTTCTTTATCATGCTAGGATTAACAGGAAAAAGCAAAAAATTTCAGAATTGCACCTTGCAATGTGGAGATATTACTGTTTGTGCATTTACAATATTCATTGATTTTTGCCATTGAAAAACGTTTTTCATATACCAGAAATGTTTGAAGCTACTGACTGAATGAAAGGAGCTGGCATCTCACTCTCTTTGAATCTTCTTTATCATGCTAGGATTAGCAGGAAAAAGCAAAAAATTTCAGAATTGCACCTTGCAATGTGGAGATATTACTGTTTGTGCATTTACAATATTCATTGATTTTTGCCATTGAAAAACATGTTTTTCATATACCAGAAATGTTTGAAGCTACTGACTGAATGAAAGGAGCTGGCATCTCACTCTCTTTGAATCTTCTTTATCATGCTAGGATTAACAGGAAAAAGCTAAAAATTTCAGAATTGCACCGTGCAATGTGGAGATATTACTGTTTGTGCATTTACAATATTCATTGATTTTTGCCATTGAAAAACATGTTTTTCATATACCAGAAATGTTTGAAGCTACTGACTGAATGAAAGGAGCTGGCATCTCACTCTCTTTGAATCTTCTTTATCATGCTAGGATTAGCAGGAAAAAGCAAAAAATTTCAGAATTGCACCTTGCAATGTGGAGATATTACTGTTTGTGCATTTACAATATTCATTGATTTTTGCCATTGAAAAACATGTTTTTCATATACCAGAAATGTTTGAAGCTACTGACTGAATGAAAGGAGCTGGCATCTCACTCTCTTTGAATCTTCTTTATCATGCTAGGATTAACAGGAAAAAGCAAAAAATTTCAGAATTGCACCTTGCAATGTGGAGATATTACTGTTTGTGCATTTACAATATTCATTGATTTTTGCCATTGAAAAACATGTTTTTCATATACCAGAAATGTTTGAAGCTACTGACTGAATGAAAGGAGCTGGCATCTCACTCTCTTTGAATCTTCTTTATCATGCTAGGATTAACAGGAAAAAGCTAAAAATTTCAGAATTGCACCGTGCAATGTTGAGATATTACTGTTTGTGCATTTACAATATTCATTGATTTTTGCCATTGAAAAACATGTTTTTCATATACCAGAAATGTTTGAAGCTACTGACTGAATGAAAGGAGCTGGCATCTCACTCTCTTTGAATCTTCTTTATCATGCTAGGATTAGCAGGAAAAAGCAAAAAATTTCAGAATTGCACCTAGCAATGTGGAGATATTACTGTTTGTGCATTTACAATATTCATTGATTTTTGCCATTGAAAAACATGTTTTTCATATACCAGAAATGTTTGAAGCTACTGACTGAATGAAAGGAGCTGGCATCTCACTCTCTTTGAATCTTCTTTATCATGCTAGGATTAACAGGAAAAAGCTAAAAATTTCAGAATTGCACCGTGCAATGTGGAGATATTACTGTTTGTGCATTTACAATATTCATTGATTTTTGCCATTGAAAAACATGTTTTTCATATACCAGAAATGTTTGAAGCTACTGACTGAATGAAAGGAGCTGGCATCTCACTCTCTTTGAATCTTCTTTATCATGCTAGGATTAGCAGGAAAAAGCAAAAAATTTCAGAATTGCACCTTGCAATGTGGAGATATTACTGTTTGTGCATTTACAATATTCATTGATTTTTGCCATTGAAAAACGTTTTTCATATACCAGAAATGTTTGAAGCTACTGACTGAATGAAAGGAGCTGGCATCTCACTCTCTTTGAATCTTCTTTATCATGCTAGGATTAACAGGAAAAAGCAAAAAATTTCAGAATTGCACCTTGCAATGTGGAGATATTACTGTTTGTGCATTTACAATATTCATTGATTTTTGCCATTGAAAAACATGTTTTTCATATACCAGAAATGTTTGAAGCTACTGACTGAATGAAAGGAGCTGGCATCTCACTCTCTTTGAATCTTCTTTATCATGCTAGGATTAACAGGAAAAAGCTAAAAATTTCAGAATTGCACCGTGCAATGTGGAGATATTACTGTTTGTGCATTTACAATATTCATTGATTTTTGCCATTGAAAAACATGTTTTTCATATACCAGAAATGTTTGAAGCTACTGACTGAATGAAAGGAGCTGGCATCTCACTCTCTTTGAATCTTCTTTATCATGCTAGGATTAGCAGGAAAAAGCAAAAAATTTCAGAATTGCACCTTGCAATGTGGAGATATTACTGTTTGTGCATTTACAATATTCATTGATTTTTGCCATTGAAAAACATGTTTTTCATATACCAGAAATGTTTGAAGCTACTGACTGAATGAAAGGAGCTGGCATCTCACTCTCTTTGAATCTTCTTTATCATGCTAGGATTAGCAGGAAAAAGCAAAAAATTTCAGAATTGCACCTTGCAATGTGGAGATATTACTGTTTGTGCATTTACAATATTCATTGATTTTTGCCATTGAAAAACATGTTTTTCATATACCAGAAATGTTTGAAGCTACTGACAATGAAAGGAGCTGGCATCTCACTCTCTTTGAATCTTCTTTATCATGCTAGGATTAACAGGAAAAAGCAAAAAATTTCAGAATTGCACCTTGCAATGTGGAGATATTACTGTTTGTGCATTTACAATATTCATTGATTTTTGCCATTGAAAAACATGTTTTTCATATACCAGAAATGTTTGAAGCTACTGACTGAATGAAAGGAGCTGGCATCTTACTCTGAATCTTCTTTATCATGCTAGGATTAACAGGAAAAAGCTAAAAATTTCAGAATTGCACCGTGCAATGTTGAGATATTACTGTTTGTGCATTTACAATATTCATTGATTTTTGCCATTGAAAAACATGTTTTTCATATACCAGAAATGTTTGAAGCTACTGACTGAATGAAAGGAGCTGGCATCTCACTCTCTTTGAATCTTCTTTATCATGCTAGGATTAGCAGGAAAAAGCAAAAAATTTCAGAATTGCACCTTGCAATGTGGAGATATTACTGTTTGTGCATTTACAATATTCATTGATTTTTGCCATTGAAAAACATGTTTTTCATATACCAGAAATGTTTGAAGCTACTGACTGAATGAAAGGAGCTGGCATCTCACTCTCTTTGAATCTTCTTTATCATGCTAGGATTAACAGGAAAAAGCAAAAAATTTCAGAATTGCACCTTGCAATGTGGAGATATTACTGTTTGTGCATTTACAATATTCATTGATTTTTGCCATTGAAAAACATGTTTTTCATATACCAGAAATGTTTGAAGCTACTGACTGAATGAAAGGAGCTGGCATCTCACTCTCTTTGAATCTTCTTTATCATGCTAGGATTAGCAGGAAAAAGCAAAAAATTTCAGAATTGCACCTTGCAATGTGGAGATATTACTGTTTGTGCATTTACAATATTCATTGATTTTTGCCATTGAAAAACATGTTTTTCATATACCAGAAATGTTTGATGCTACTGACTGAATGAAAGGAGCTGGCATCTCACTCTCTTTGAATCTTCTTTATCATGCTAGGATTAACAGGAAAAAGCTAAAAATTTCAGAATTGCACCGTGCAATGTGGAGATATTACTGTTTGTGCATTTACAATATTCATTGATTTTTGCCATTGAAAAACATGTTTTTCATATACCAGAAATGTTTGAAGCTACTGACTGAATGAAAGGAGCTGGCATCTCACTCTCTTTGAATCTTCTTTATCATGCTAGGATTAGCAGGAAAAAGCAAAAAATTTCAGAATTGCACCTTGCAATGTGGAGATATTACTGTTTGTGCATTTACAATATTCATTGATTTTTGCCATTGAAAAACATGTTTTTCATATACCAGAAATGTTTGAAGCTACTGACTGAATGAAAGGAGCTGGCATCTCACTCTCTTTGAATCTTCTTTATCATGCTAGGATTAACAGGAAAAAGCAAAAAATTTCAGAATTGCACCTTGCAATGTGGAGATATTACTGTTTGTGCATTTACAATATTCATTGATTTTTGCCATTGAAAAACATGTTTTTCATATACCAGAAATGTTTGAAGCTACTGACTGAATGAAAGGAGCTGGCATCTCACTCTCTTTGAATCTTCTTTATCATGCTAGGATTAACAGGAAAAAGCTAAAAATTTCAGAATTGCACCGTGCAATGTTGAGATATTACTGTTTGTGCATTTACAATATTCATTGATTTTTGCCATTGAAAAACATGTTTTTCATATACCAGAAATGTTTGAAGCTACTGACTGAATGAAAGGAGCTGGCATCTCACTCTCTTTGAATCTTCTTTATCATGCTAGGATTAGCAGGAAAAAGCAAAAAATTTCAGAATTGCACCTTGCAATGTGGAGATATTACTGTTTGTGCATTTACAATATTCATTGATTTTTGCCATTGAAAAACATGTTTTTCATATACCAGAAATGTTTGAAGCTACTGACTGAATGAAAGGAGCTGGCATCTCACTCTCTTTGAATCTTCTTTATCATGCTAGGATTAACAGGAAAAAGCTAAAAATTTCAGAATTGCACCGTGCAATGTGGAGATATTACTGTTTGTGCATTTACAATATTCATTGATTTTTGCCATTGAAAAACATGTTTTTCATATACCAGAAATGTTTGAAGCTACTGACTGAATGAAAGGAGCTGGCATCTCACTCTCTTTGAATCTTCTTTATCATGCTAGGATTAGCAGGAAAAAGCAAAAAATTTCAGAATTGCACCTTGCAATGTGGAGATATTACTGTTTGTGCATTTACAATATTCATTGATTTTTGCCATTGAAAAACATGTTTTTCATATACCAGAAATGTTTGAAGCTACTGACTGAATGAAAGGAGCTGGCATCTCACTCTCTTTGAATCCTCTTTATCATGCTAGGATTAACAGGAAAAAGCAAAAAAATTCAGAATTGCACCTTGCAATGTGGAGATATTACTGTTTGTGCATTTACAATATTCATTGATTTTTGCCATTGAAAAACATGTTTTTCATATACCAGAAATGTTTGAAGCTACTGACTGAATGAAAGGAGCTGGCATCTCACTCTCTTTGAATCTTCTTTATCATGCTAGGATTAACAGGAAAAAGCTAAAAATTTCAGAATTGCACCGTGCAATGTGGAGATATTACTGTTTGTGCATTTACAATATTCATTGATTTTTGCCATTGAAAAACATGTTTTTCATATACCAGAAATGTTTGAAGCTACTGACTGAATGAAAGGAGCTGGCATCTCACTCTCTTTGAATCTTCTTTATCATGCTAGGATTAGCAGGAAAAAGCAAAAAATTTCAGAATTGCACCTTGCAATGTGGAGATATTACTGTTTGTGCATTTACAATATTCATTGATTTTTGCCATTGAAAAACATGTTTTTCATATACCAGAAATGTTTGAAGCTACTGACTGAATGAAAGGAGCTGGCATCTCACTCTCTTTGAATCTTCTTTATCATGCTAGGATTAACAGGAAAAAGCAAAAAATTTCAGAATTGCACCTTGCAATGTGGAGATATTACTGTTTGTGCATTTACAATATTCATTGATTTTTGCCATTGAAAAACATGTTTTTCATATACCAGAAATGTTTGAAGCTACTGACTGAATGAAAGGAGCTGGCATCTCACTCTCTTTGAATCTTCTTTATCATGCTAGGATTAGCAGGAAAAAGCAAAAAATTTCAGAATTGCACCTTGCAATGTGGAGATATTACTGTTTGTGCATTTACAATATTCATTGATTTTTGCCATTGAAAAACATGTTTTTCATATATCAGAAATGTTTGAAGCTACTGACTGAATGAAAGGAGCTGGCATCTCACTCTCTTTGAATCTTCTTTATCATGCTAGGATTAACAGGAAAAAGCTAAAAATTTCAGAATTGCACCGTGCAATGTGGAGATATTACTGTTTGTGCATTTACAATATTCATTGATTTTTGCCATTGAAAAACATGTTTTTCATATACCAGAAATGTTTGAAGCTACTGACTGAATGAAAGGAGCTGGCATCTCACTCTCTTTGAATCTTCTTTATCATGCTAGGATTAGCAGGAAAAAGCAAAAAATTTCAGAATTGCACCTTGCAATGTGGAGATATTACTGTTTGTGCATTTACAATATTCATTGATTTTTGCCATTGAAAAACATGTTTTTCATATACCAGAAATGTTTGAAGCTACTGACTGAATGAAAGGAGCTGGCATCTCACTCTCTTTGAATCTTCTTTATCATGCTAGGATTAGCAGGAAAAAGCAAAAAATTTCAGAATTGCACCTTGCAATGTGGAGATATTACTGTTTGTGCATTTACAATATTCATTGATTTTTGCCATTGAAAAACATGTTTTTCATATACCAGAAATGTTTGAAGCTACTGACTGAATGAAAGGAGCTGGCATCTCACTCTCTTTGAATCTTCTTTATCATGCTAGGATTAACAGGAAAAAGCTAAAAATTTCAGAATTGCACCGTGCAATGTGGAGATATTACTGTTTGTGCATTTACAATATTCATTGATTTTTGCCATTGAAAAACATGTTTTTCATATACCAGAAATGTTTGAAGCTACTGACTGAATGAAAGGAGCTGGCATCTCACTCTCTTTGAATCTTCTTTATCATGCTAGGATTAACAGGAAAAAGCAAAAAATTTCAGAATTGCACCTTGCAATGTGGAGATATTACTGTTTGTGCATTTACAATATTCATTGATTTTTGCCATTGAAAAACATGTTTTTCATATACCAGAAATGTTTGAAGCTACTGACTGAATGAAAGGAGCTGGCATCTCACTCTCTTTGAATCTTCTTTATCATGCTAGGATTAACAGGAAATAGCTAAAAATTTCAGAATTGCACCGTGCAATGTGGAGATATTACTGTTTGTGCATTTACAATATTCATTGATTTTTGCCATTGAAAAACATGTTTTTCATATACCAGAAATGTTTGAAGCTACTGACTGAATGAAAGGAGCTGGCATCTCACTCTCTTTGAATCTTCTTTATCATGCTAGGATTAACAGGAAAAAGCAAAAAATTTCAGAATTGCACCTTGCAATGTGGAGATATTACTGTTTGTGCATTTACAATATTCATTGATTTTTGCCATTGAAAAACATGTTTTTCATATACCAGAAATGTTTGAAGCTACTGACTGAATGAAAGGAGCTGGCATCTCACTCTCTTTGGATCTTCTTTATCATGCTAAGAGGAGCAGGAAAAAGCAAAAAATTTCAGAATTGCACCTTCAATGCGGAGAAATTACTGTTTGTGCATTTACAATATTCATTGATTTTTGCCATTGAAAAACGTCCAGAAATGATTGAAGCTACTGACTGAATGAAAGGAGCTGGCATCTCACTCTCTTTGAATCTTCTTTATCATGCTAAGAGGAGCAGGAAAAAGCAAAAAATTTCAGAATTGCACCTTGCAATGCGGAGAAATTACTGTTTGTGCATTTACAATATTCATTAATTTTTGCCATTGAAAAACATCATGTTATTCATATACCAGAAATGATTGAAGCTACTGACTGAATGAAAGGAGCTGGCATCTCACTCTCTTTGAATCTTCTTTATCATGCTAAGAGGAGCAGGAAAAAGCAAAAAATTTCAGAATTGCACCTTGCAATGCGGAGAAATTACTGTTTGTGCATTTACAATATTCATTGATTTTTGCCATTGAAAAACATCATGTTATTCATATACCAGAAATGTTTGAAGCTACTGACTGAATGAAAGGAGCTGGCATCTCACTCTCTTTGAATCTTCTTTATCATACTAAGAGGAGCAGGAAAAAGCAAAAAATTTCAGAATTGCAACTTGCAATGCGGAGAAATTACTGTTTGTGCATTTACAATATTCATTGATTTTTGCCATTGAAAAACGTCCAGAAATGATTGAAGCTACTGACTGAATGAAAGGAGCTGGCATCTCACTCTCTTTGAATCTTCTTTATCATGCTAAGAGGAGCAGGAAAAAGCAAAAAATTTCAGAATTGCACCTTGCAATGCGGAGAAATTACTGTTTGTGCATTTACAATATTCATTGATTTTTGCCATTGAAAAACGTCCAGAAATGATTGAAGCTACTGACTGAATGAAAGGAGCTGGCATCTCACTCTCTTTGAATCTTCTTTATCATGCTAAGAGGAGCAGGAAAAAGCAAAAAATTTCAGAATTGCACCTTGCAATGCGGAGAAATTACTGTTTGTGCATTTACAATATTCATTGATTTTTGCCGCCATTGAAAAACATCATGTTATTCATATACCAGAAATGTTTGAAGCTACTGACTGAATGAAAGGAGCTGGCATCTCACTCTCTTTGAATCTTCTTTATCATGCTAAGAGGAGCAGGAAAAAGCAAAAAATTTCAGAATTGCACCTTGCAATGCGAAGAAATTACTGTTTGTGCATTTACAATATTCATTGATTTTTGCCATTGAAAAACATCATGTTATTCATATACCAGAAATGTTTGATGCTACTGACTGAATGAAAGGAGCTGGCATCTCACTCTCTTTGAATCTTCTTTATCATGCTAAGAGGAGCAGGAAAAAGCAAAAAATTTCAGAATTGCACCTTGCAATGCGGAGAAATTACTGTTTGTGCATTTACAATATTCATTGATTTTTGCCATTGAAAAACGTCCAGAAATGATTGAAGCTACTGACTGAATGAAAGGAGCTGGCATCTCACTCTCTTTGAATCTTCTTTATCATGCTAAGAGGAGCAGGAAAAAGCAAAAAATTTCAGAATTGCACCTTGCAATGCGGAGAAATTACTGTTTGTGCATTTACAATATTCATTGATTTTTGCCATTGAAAAACATCCAGAAATGATTGAAGCTACTGACTGAATGAAAGGAGCTGGCATCTCACTCTCTTTGAATCTTCTTTATCATGCTAAGAGGAGCAGGAAAAAGCAAAAAATTTCAGAATTGCACCTTGCAATGCGGAGAAATTACTGTTTGTGCATTTACAATATTCATTGATTTTTGCCATTGAAAAACGTCCAGAAATGATTGAAGCTTCTGACTGAATGAAAGGAGCTGGCATCTCAGTCTCTTTGAATCTTCTTTATCATGCTAAGAGGAGCAGGAAAAAGCAAAAAATTTCAGAATTGCACCTTGCAATGCGGAGAAATTACTGTTTGTGCATCTACAATATTCATTGATTTTTGCCGTTGAAAAACGTCCAGAAATGATTGAAGCTACTGACTGAATGAAAGGAGCTGGCATCTCACTCTCTTTGAGTCTTCTTTACCATGCTAAGAGGAGCAGGAAAAAGCAAAAAATTTCAGAATTGCACCTTGCAATGCGGAGAAATTACTGTTTGTGCATTTACAATATTCATTGATTTTTGCCATTGAAAAACGTCCAGAAATGATTGAAGCTACTGACTGAATGAAAGGAGCTGGCATCTCACTCTCTTTGAATCTTCTTTATCATGCTAAGAGGAGCAGGAAAAAGCAAAAAATTTCAGAATTGCACCTTGCAATGCGGAGAAATTACTGTTTGTGCATTTACAATATTCATTGATTTTTGCCATTGAAAAACATCATGTTATTCATATACCAGAAATGATTGAAGCTACTGACTGAATGAAAGGAGCTGGCATCTCACTCTCTTTGAATCTTCTTTATCATGCTAAGAGGAGCAGGAAAAAGCAAAAAATTTCAGAATTGCACCTTGCAATGCGGAGAAATTACTGTTTGTGCATTTACAATATTCATTGATTTTTGCCATTGAAAAACGTCCAGAAATGATTGAAGCTACTGACTGAATGAAAGGAGCTGGCATCTCACTCTCTTTGAATCTTCTTTATCATGCTAAGAGGAGCAGGAAAAAGCAAAAAATTTCAGAATTGCACCTTGCAATGCGGAGAAATTACTGTTTGTGCATTTACAATATTCATTGATTTTTGCCGCCATTGAAAAACATCATGTTATTCATATACCAGAAATGTTTGAAGCTACTGACTGAATGAAAGGAGCTGGCATCTCACTCTCTTTGAATCTTCTTTATCATGCTAAGAGGAGCAGGAAAAAGCAAAAAATTTCAGAATTGCACCTTGCAATGCGAAGAAATTACTGTTTGTGCATTTACAATATTCATTGATTTTTGCCATTGAAAAACATCATGTTATTCATATACCAGAAATGTTTGATGCTACTGACTGAATGAAAGGAGCTGGCATCTCACTCTCTTTGAATCTTCTTTATCATGCTAAGAGGAGCAGGAAAAAGCAAAAAATTTCAGAATTGCACCTTGCAATGCGGAGAAATTACTGTTTGTGCATTTACAATATTCATTGATTTTTGCCATTGAAAAACGTCCAGAAATGATTGAAGCTACTGACTGAATGAAAGGAGCTGGCATCTCACTCTCTTTGAATCTTCTTTATCATGCTAAGAGGAGCAGGAAAAAGCAAAAAATTTCAGAATTGCACCTTGCAATGCGGAGAAATTACTGTTTGTGCATTTACAATATTCATTGATTTTTGCCATTGAAAAACATCCAGAAATGATTGAAGCTACTGACTGAATGAAAGGAGCTGGCATCTCACTCTCTTTGAATCTTCTTTATCATGCTAAGAGGAGCAGGAAAAAGCAAAAAATTTCAGAATTGCACCTTGCAATGCGGAGAAATTACTGTTTGTGCATTTACAATATTCATTGATTTTTGCCATTGAAAAACGTCCAGAAATGATTGAAGCTTCTGACTGAATGAAAGGAGCTGGCATCTCAGTCTCTTTGAATCTTCTTTATCATGCTAAGAGGAGCAGGAAAAAGCAAAAAATTTCAGAATTGCACCTTGCAATGCGGAGAAATTACTGTTTGTGCATCTACAATATTCATTGATTTTTGCCGTTGAAAAACGTCCAGAAATGATTGAAGCTACTGACTGAATGAAAGGAGCTGGCATCTCACTCTCTTTGAGTCTTCTTTACCATGCTAAGAGGAGCAGGAAAAAGCAAAAAATTTCAGAATTGCACCTTGCAATGCGGAGAAATTACTGTTTGTGCATTTACAATATTCATTGATTTTTGCCATTGAAAAACGTCCAGAAATGATTGAAGCTACTGACTGAATGAAAGGAGCTGGCATCTCACTCTCTTTGAATCTTCTTTATCATGCTAAGAGGAGCAGGAAAAAGCAAAAAATTTCAGAATTGCACCTTGCAATGCGGAGAAATTACTGTTTGTGCATTTACAATATTCATTGATTTTTGCCATTGAAAAACATCATGTTATTCATATACCAGAAATGATTGAAGCTACTGACTGAATGAAAGGAGCTGGCATCTCACTCTCTTTGAATCTTCTTTATCATGCTAAGAGGAGCAGGAAAAAGCAAAAAATTTCAGAATTGCACCTTGCAATGCGGAGAAATTACTGTTTGTGCATTTACAATATTCATTGATTTTTGCCATTGAAAAACGTCCAGAAATGATTGAAGCTACTGACTGAATGAAAGGAGCTGGCATCTCACTCTCTTTGAATCTTCTTTATCATGCTAAGAGGAGCAGGAAAAAGCAAAAAATTTCAGAATTGCACCTTGCAATGCGGAGAAATTACTGTTTGTGCATTTACAATATTCATTGATTTTTGCCGCCATTGAAAAACATCATGTTATTCATATACCAGAAATGTTTGAAGCTACTGACTGAATGAAAGGAGCTGGCATCTCACTCTCTTTGAATCTTCTTTATCATGCTAAGAGGAGCAGGAAAAAGCAAAAAATTTCAGAATTGCACCTTGCAATGCGAAGAAATTACTGTTTGTGCATTTACAATATTCATTGATTTTTGCCATTGAAAAACATCATGTTATTCATATACCAGAAATGTTTGATGCTACTGACTGAATGAAAGGAGCTGGCATCTCACTCTCTTTGAATCTTCTTTATCATGCTAAGAGGAGCAGGAAAAAGCAAAAAATTTCAGAATTGCACCTTGCAATGCGGAGAAATTACTGTTTGTGCATTTACAATATTCATTGATTTTTGCCATTGAAAAACGTCCAGAAATGATTGAAGCTACTGACTGAATGAAAGGAGCTGGCATCTCACTCTCTTTGAATCTTCTTTATCATGCTAAGAGGAGCAGGAAAAAGCAAAAAATTTCAGAATTGCACCTTGCAATGCGGAGAAATTACTGTTTGTGCATTTACAATATTCATTGATTTTTGCCATTGAAAAACATCCAGAAATGATTGAAGCTACTGACTGAATGAAAGGAGCTGGCATCTCACTCTCTTTGAATCTTCTTTATCATGCTAAGAGGAGCAGGAAAAAGCAAAAAATTTCAGAATTGCACCTTGCAATGCGGAGAAATTACTGTTTGTGCATTTACAATATTCATTGATTTTTGCCATTGAAAAACGTCCAGAAATGATTGAAGCTTCTGACTGAATGAAAGGAGCTGGCATCTCAGTCTCTTTGAATCTTCTTTATCATGCTAAGAGGAGCAGGAAAAAGCAAAAAATTTCAGAATTGCACCTTGCAATGCGGAGAAATTACTGTTTGTGCATCTACAATATTCATTGATTTTTGCCGTTGAAAAACGTCCAGAAATGATTGAAGCTACTGACTGAATGAAAGGAGCTGGCATCTCACTCTCTTTGAGTCTTCTTTACCATGCTAAGAGGAGCAGGAAAAAGCAAAAAATTTCAGAATTGCACCTTGCAATGCGGAGAAATTACTGTTTGTGCATTTACAATATTCATTGATTTTTGCCATTGAAAAACGTCCAGAAATGATTGAAGCTACTGACTGAATGAAAGGAGCTGGCATCTCACTCTCTTTGAATCTTCTTTATCATGCTAAGAGGAGCAGGAAAAAGCAAAAAATTTCAGAATTGCACCTTGCAATGCGGAGAAATTACTGTTTGTGCATTTACAATATTCATTGATTTTTGCCATTGAAAAACATCATGTTATTCATATACCAGAAATGATTGAAGCTACTGACTGAATGAAAGGAGCTGGCATCTCACTCTCTTTGAATCTTCTTTATCATGCTAAGAGGAGCAGGAAAAAGCAAAAAATTTCAGAATTGCACCTTGCAATGCGGAGAAATTACTGTTTGTGCATTTACAATATTCATTGAT
Organism: Phyllobates terribilis; assembly: GCF_046119375.1. NCBI lineage: Eukaryota > Metazoa > Chordata > Amphibia > Anura > Dendrobatidae > Phyllobates > Phyllobates terribilis. The sequence continues at coordinate 37,211 of NW_027366070.1, forward strand.
TTTTGCCATTGAAAAACATGTTTTTCATATACCAGAAATGTTTGAAGCTACTGACTGAATGAAAGGAGCTGGCATCTCACTCTCTTTGAATCTTCTTTATCATGCTAGGATTAACAGGAAAAAGCAAAAAATTTCAGAATTGCACCTTGCAATGTGGAGATATTACTGTTTGTGCATTTACAATATTCATTGATTTTTGCCATTGAAAAACATGTTTTTCATATACCAGAAATGTTTGAAGCTACTGACTGAATGAAAGGAGCTGGCATCTCACTCTCTTTGAATCTTCTTTATCATGCTAGGATTAACAGGAAAAAGCTAAAAATTTCAGAATTGCACCGTGCAATGTTGAGATATTACTGTTTGTGCATTTACAATATTCATTGATTTTTGCCATTGAAAAACATGTTTTTCATATACCAGAAATGTTTGAAGCTACTGACTGAATGAAAGGAGCTGGCATCTCACTCTCTTTGAATCTTCTTTATCATGCTAGGATTAGCAGGAAAAAGCAAAAAATTTCAGAATTGCACCTTGCAATGTGGAGATATTACTGTTTGTGCATTTACAATATTCATTGATTTTTGCCATTGAAAAACATGTTTTTCATATACCAGAAATGTTTGAAGCTACTGACTGAATGAAAGGAGCTGGCATCTCACTCTCTTTGAATCTTCTTTATCATGCTAGGATTAACAGGAAAAAGCTAAAAATTTCAGAATTGCACCGTGCAATGTGGAGATATTACTGTTTGTGCATTTACAATATTCATTGATTTTTGCCATTGAAAAACATGTTTTTCATATACCAGAAATGTTTGAAGCTACTGACTGAATGAAAGGAGCTGGCATCTCACTCTCTTTGAATCTTCTTTATCATGCTAGGATTAGCAGGAAAAAGCAAAAAATTTCAGAATTGCACCTTGCAATGTGGAGATATTACTGTTTGTGCATTTACAATATTCATTGATTTTTGCCATTGAAAAACATGTTTTTCATATACCAGAAATGTTTGAAGCTACTGACTGAATGAAAGGAGCTGGCATCTCACTCTCTTTGAATCTTCTTTATCATGCTAGGATTAACAGGAAAAAGCAAAAAATTTCAGAATTGCACCTTGCAATGTGGAGATATTACTGTTTGTGCATTTACAATATTCATTGATTTTTGCCATTGAAAAACATGTTTTTCATATACCAGAAATGTTTGAAGCTACTGACTGAATGAAAGGAGCTGGCATCTCACTCTCTTTGAATCTTCTTTATCATGCTAGGATTAACAGGAAAAAGCTAAAAATTTCAGAATTGCACCGTGCAATGTGGAGATATTACTGTTTGTGCATTTACAATATTCATTGATTTTTGCCATTGAAAAACATGTTTTTCATATACCAGAAATGTTTGAAGCTACTGACTGAATGAAAGGAGCTGGCATCTCACTCTCTTTGAATCTTCTTTATCATGCTAGGATTAGCAGGAAAAAGCAAAAAATTTCAGAATTGCACCTTGCAATGTGGAGATATTACTGTTTGTGCATTTACAATATTCATTGATTTTTGCCATTGAAAAACATGTTTTTCATATACCAGAAATGTTTGAAGCTACTGACTGAATGAAAGGAGCTGGCATCTCACTCTCTTTGAATCTTCTTTATCATGCTAGGATTAACAGGAAAAAGCAAAAAATTTCAGAATTGCACCTTGCAATGTGGAGATATTACTGTTTGTGCATTTACAATATTCATTGATTTTTGCCATTGAAAAACATGTTTTTCATATACCAGAAATGTTTGAAGCTACTGACTGAATGAAAGGAGCTGGCATCTCACTCTCTTTGAATCTTCTTTATCATGCTAGGATTAGCAGGAAAAAGCAAAAAATTTCAGAATTGCACCTTGCAATGTGGAGATATTACTGTTTGTGCATTTACAATATTCATTGATTTTTGCCATTGAAAAACATGTTTTTCATATACCAGAAATGTTTGAAGCTACTGACTGAATGAAAGGAGCTGGCATCTCACTCTCTTTGAATCTTCTTTATCATGCTAGGATTAACAGGAAAAAGCTAAAAATTTCAGAATTGCACCGTGCAATGTGGAGATATTACTGTTTGTGCATTTACAATATTCATTGATTTTTGCCATTGAAAAACATGTTTTTCATATACCAGAAATGTTTGAAGCTACTGACTGAATGAAAGGAGCTGGCATCTCACTCTCTTTGAATCTTCTTTATCATGCTAGGATTAGCAGGAAAAAGCAAAAAATTTCAGAATTGCACCTTGCAATGTGGAGATATTACTGTTTGTGCATTTACAATATTCATTGATTTTTGCCATTGAAAAACATGTTTTTCATATACCAGAAATGTTTGAAGCTACTGACTGAATGAAAGGAGCTGGCATCTCACTCTCTTTGAATCTTCTTTATCATGCTAGGATTAACAGGAAAAAGCAAAAAATTTCAGAATTGCACCTTGCAATGTGGAGATATTACTGTTTGTGCATTTACAATATTCATTGATTTTTGCCATTGAAAAACATGTTTTTCATATACCAGAAATGTTTGAAGCTACTGACTGAATGAAAGGAGCTGGCATCTCACTCTCTTTGAATCTTCTTTATCATGCTAGGATTAACAGGAAAAAGCTAAAAATTTCAGAATTGCACCGTGCAATGTGGAGATATTACTGTTTGTGCATTTACAATATTCATTGATTTTTGCCATTGAAAAACATGTTTTTCATATACCAGAAATGTTTGAAGCTACTGACTGAATGAAAGGAGCTGGCATCTCACTCTCTTTGAATCTTCTTTATCATGCTAGGATTAGCAGGAAAAAGCAAAAAATTTCAGAATTGCACCTTGCAATGTGGAGATATTACTGTTTGTGCATTTACAATATTCATTGATTTTTGCCATTGAAAAACATGTTTTTCATATACCAGAAATGTTTGAAGCTACTGACTGAATGAAAGGAGCTGGCATCTCACTCTCTTTGAATCTTCTTTATCATGCTAGGATTAACAGGAAAAAGCTAAAAATTTCAGAATTGCACCGTGCAATGTGGAGATATTACTGTTTGTGCATTTACAATATTCATTGATTTTTGCCATTGAAAAACATGTTTTTCATATACCAGAAATGTTTGAAGCTACTGACTGAATGAAAGGAGCTGGCATCTCACTCTCTTTGAATCTTCTTTATCATGCTAGGATTAACAGGAAAAAGCAAAAAATTTCAGAATTGCACCTTGCAATGTGGAGATATTACTGTTTGTGCATTTACAATATTCATTGATTTTTGCCATTGAAAAACATGTTTTTCATATACCAGAAATGTTTGAAGCTACTGACTGAATGAAAGGAGCTGGCATCTCACTCTCTTTGAATCTTCTTTATCATGCTAGGATTAACAGGAAATAGCTAAAAATTTCAGAATTGCACCGTGCAATGTGGAGATATTACTGTTTGTGCATTTACAATATTCATTGATTTTTGCCATTGAAAAACATGTTTTTCATATACCAGAAATGTTTGAAGCTACTGACTGAATGAAAGGAGCTGGCATCTCACTCTCTTTGAATCTTCTTTATCATGCTAGGATTAACAGGAAAAAGCAAAAAATTTCAGAATTGCACCTTGCAATGTGGAGATATTACTGTTTGTGCATTTACAATATTCATTGATTTTTGCCATTGAAAAACATGTTTTTCATATACCAGAAATGTTTGAAGCTACTGACTGAATGAAAGGAGCTGGCATCTCACTCTCTTTGGATCTTCTTTATCATGCTAAGAGGAGCAGGAAAAAGCAAAAAATTTCAGAATTGCACCTTCAATGCGGAGAAATTACTGTTTGTGCATTTACAATATTCATTGATTTTTGCCATTGAAAAACGTCCAGAAATGATTGAAGCTACTGACTGAATGAAAGGAGCTGGCATCTCACTCTCTTTGAATCTTCTTTATCATGCTAAGAGGAGCAGGAAAAAGCAAAAAATTTCAGAATTGCACCTTGCAATGCGGAGAAATTACTGTTTGTGCATTTACAATATTCATTAATTTTTGCCATTGAAAAACATCATGTTATTCATATACCAGAAATGATTGAAGCTACTGACTGAATGAAAGGAGCTGGCATCTCACTCTCTTTGAATCTTCTTTATCATGCTAAGAGGAGCATGAAAAAGCAAAAAATTTCAGAATTGCACCTTGCAATGCGGAGAAATTACTGTTTGTGCATTTACAATATTCATTGATTTTTGCCATTGAAAAACATCATGTTATTCATATACCAGAAATGTTTGAAGCTACTGACTGAATGAAAGGAGCTGGCATCTCACTCTCTTTGAATCTTCTTTATCATACTAAGAGGAGCAGGAAAAAGCAAAAAATTTCAGAATTGCAACTTGCAATGCGGAGAAATTACTGTTTGTGCATTTACAATATTCATTGATTTTTGCCATTGAAAAACGTCCAGAAATGATTGAAGCTACTGACTGAATGAAAGGAGCTGGCATCTCACTCTCTTTGAATCTTCTTTATCATGCTAAGAGGAGCAGGAAAAAGCAAAAAATTTCAGAATTGCACCTTGCAATGCGGAGAAATTACTGTTTGTGCATTTACAATATTCATTGATTTTTGCCATTGAAAAACGTCCAGAAATGATTGAAGCTACTGACTGAATGAAAGGAGCTGGCATCTCACTCTCTTTGAATCTTCTTTATCATGCTAAGAGGAGCAGGAAAAAGCAAAAAATTTCAGAATTGCACCTTGCAATGCGGAGAAATTACTGTTTGTGCATTTACAATGTTCATTGATTTTTGCCGCCATTGAAAAACATCATGTTATTCATATACCAGAAATGTTTGAAGCTACTGACTGAATGAAAGGAGCTGGCATCTCACTCTCTTTGAATCTTCTTTATCATGCTAAGAGGAGCAGGAAAAAGCAAAAAATTTCAGAATTGCACCTTGCAATGCGAAGAAATTACTGTTTGTGCATTTACAATATTCATTGATTTTTGCCATTGAAAAACATCATGTTATTCATATACCAGAAATGTTTGATGCTACTGACTGAATGAAAGGAGCTGGCATCTCACTCTCTTTGAATCTTCTTTATCATGCTAAGAGGAGCAGGAAAAAGCAAAAAATTTCAGAATTGCACCTTGCAATGCGGAGAAATTACTGTTTGTGCATTTACAATATTCATTGATTTTTGCCATTGAAAAACGTCCAGAAATGATTGAAGCTACTGACTGAATGAAAGGAGCTGGCATCTCACTCTCTTTGAATCTTCTTTATCATGCTAAGAGGAGCAGGAAAAAGCAAAAAATTTCAGAATTGCACCTTGCAATGCGGAGAAATTACTGTTTGTGCATTTACAATATTCATTGATTTTTGCCATTGAAAAACATCCAGAAATGATTGAAGCTACTGACTGAATGAAAGGAGCTGGCATCTCACTCTCTTTGAATCTTCTTTATCATGCTAAGAGGAGCAGGAAAAAGCAAAAAATTTCAGAATTGCACCTTGCAATGCGGAGAAATTACTGTTTGTGCATTTACAATATTCATTGATTTTTGCCATTGAAAAACGTCCAGAAATGATTGAAGCTTCTGACTGAATGAAAGGAGCTGGCATCTCAGTCTCTTTGAATCTTCTTTATCATGCTAAGAGGAGCAGGAAAAAGCAAAAAATTTCAGAATTGCACCTTGCAATGCGGAGAAATTACTGTTTGTGCATCTACAATATTCATTGATTTTTGCCGTTGAAAAACGTCCAGAAATGATTGAAGCTACTGACTGAATGAAAGGAGCTGGCATCTCACTCTCTTTGAGTCTTCTTTACCATGCTAAGAGGAGCAGGAAAAAGCAAAAAATTTCAGAATTGCACCTTGCAATGCGGAGAAATTACTGTTTGTGCATTTACAATATTCATTGATTTTTGCCATTGAAAAACGTCCAGAAATGATTGAAGCTACTGACTGAATGAAAGGAGCTGGCATCTCACTCTCTTTGAATCTTCTTTATCATGCTAAGAGGAGCAGGAAAAAGCAAAAAATTTCAGAATTGCACCTTGCAATGCGGAGAAATTACTGTTTGTGCATTTACAATATTCATTGATTTTTGCCATTGAAAAACATCATGTTATTCATATACCAGAAATGATTGAAGCTACTGACTGAATGAAAGGAGCTGGCATCTCACTCTCTTTGAATCTTCTTTATCATGCTAAGAGGAGCAGGAAAAAGCAAAAAATTTCAGAATTGCACCTTGCAATGCGGAGAAATTACTGTTTGTGCATTTACAATATTCATTGATTTTTGCCATTGAAAAACGTCCAGAAATGATTGAAGCTACTGACTGAATGAAAGGAGCTGGCATCTCACTCTCTTTGAATCTTCTTTATCATGCTAAGAGGAGCAGGAAAAAGCAAAAAATTTCAGAATTGCACCTTGCAATGCGGAGAAATTACTGTTTGTGCATTTACAATATTCATTGATTTTTGCCGCCATTGAAAAACATCATGTTATTCATATACCAGAAATGTTTGAAGCTACTGACTGAATGAAAGGAGCTGGCATCTCACTCTCTTTGAATCTTCTTTATCATGCTAAGAGGAGCAGGAAAAAGCAAAAAATTTCAGAATTGCACCTTGCAATGCGAAGAAATTACTGTTTGTGCATTTACAATATTCATTGATTTTTGCCATTGAAAAACATCATGTTATTCATATACCAGAAATGTTTGATGCTACTGACTGAATGAAAGGAGCTGGCATCTCACTCTCTTTGAATCTTCTTTATCATGCTAAGAGGAGCAGGAAAAAGCAAAAAATTTCAGAATTGCACCTTGCAATGCGGAGAAATTACTGTTTGTGCATTTACAATATTCATTGATTTTTGCCATTGAAAAACGTCCAGAAATGATTGAAGCTACTGACTGAATGAAAGGAGCTGGCATCTCACTCTCTTTGAATCTTCTTTATCATGCTAAGAGGAGCAGGAAAAAGCAAAAAATTTCAGAATTGCACCTTGCAATGCGGAGAAATTACTGTTTGTGCATTTACAATATTCATTGATTTTTGCCATTGAAAAACATCCAGAAATGATTGAAGCTACTGACTGAATGAAAGGAGCTGGCATCTCACTCTCTTTGAATCTTCTTTATCATGCTAAGAGGAGCAGGAAAAAGCAAAAAATTTCAGAATTGCACCTTGCAATGCGGAGAAATTACTGTTTGTGCATTTACAATATTCATTGATTTTTGCCATTGAAAAACGTCCAGAAATGATTGAAGCTTCTGACTGAATGAAAGGAGCTGACATCTCAGTCTCTTTGAATCTTCTTTATCATGCTAAGAGGAGCAGGAAAAAGCAAAAAATTTCAGAATTGCACCTTGCAATGCGGAGAAATTACTGTTTGTGCATCTACAATATTCATTGATTTTTGCCGTTGAAAAACGTCCAGAAATGATTGAAGCTACTGACTGAATGAAAGGAGCTGGCATCTCACTCTCTTTGAGTCTTCTTTACCATGCTAAGAGGAGCAGGAAAAAGCAAAAAATTTCAGAATTGCACCTTGCAATGCGGAGAAATTACTGTTTGTGCATTTACAATATTCATTGATTTTTGCCATTGAAAAACGTCCAGAAATGATTGAAGCTACTGACTGAATGAAAGGAGCTGGCATCTCACTCTCTTTGAATCTTCTTTATCATGCTAAGAGGAGCAGGAAAAAGCAAAAAATTTCAGAATTGCACCTTGCAATGCGGAGAAATTACTGTTTGTGCATTTACAATATTCATTGATTTTTGCCATTGAAAAACATCATGTTATTCATATACCAGAAATGATTGAAGCTACTGACTGAATGAAAGGAGCTGGCATCTCACTCTCTTTGAATCTTCTTTATCATGCTAAGAGGAGCAGGAAAAAGCAAAAAATTTCAGAATTGCACCTTGCAATGCGGAGAAATTACTGTTTGTGCATTTACAATATTCATTGATTTTTGCCATTGAAAAACATGTTTTTCATATACCAGAAATGTTTGAAGCTACTGACTGAATGAAAGGAGCTGGCATCTCACTCTCTTAGAATCTTCTTTATCATGCTAGGATTAACAGGAAAAAGCAAAAAATTTCAGAATTGCACCTTGCAATGTGGAGATATTACTGTTTGTGCATTTACAATATTCATTGATTTTTGCCATTGAAAAACATGTTTTTCATATACCAGAAATGTTTGAAGCTACTGACTGAATGAAAGGAGCTGGCATCTCACTCTCTTTGAATCTTCTTTATCATGCTAGGATTAACAGGAAAAAGCTAAAAATTTCAGAATTGCACCGTGCAATGTTGAGATATTACTGTTTGTGCATTTACAATATTCATTGATTTTTGCCATTGAAAAACATGTTTTTCATATACCAGAAATGTTTGAAGCTACTGACTGAATGAAAGGAGCTGGCATCTCACTCTCTTTGAATCTTCTTTATCATGCTAGGATTAGCAGGAAAAAGCAAAAAATTTCAGAATTGCACCTTGCAATGTGGAGATATTACTGTTTGTGCATTTACAATATTCATTGATTTTTGCCATTGAAAAACATGTTTTTCATATACCAGAAATGTTTGAAGCTACTGACTGAATGAAAGGAGCTGGCATCTCACTCTCTTTGAATCTTCTTTATCATGCTAGGATTAACAGGAAAAAGCTAAAAATTTCAGAATTGCACCGTGCAATGTGGAGATATTACTGTTTGTGCATTTACAATATTCATTGATTTTTGCCATTGAAAAACATGTTTTTCATATACCAGAAATGTTTGAAGCTACTGACTGAATGAAAGGAGCTGGCATCTCACTCTCTTTGAATCTTCTTTATCATGCTAGGATTAGCAGGAAAAAGCAAAAAATTTCAGAATTGCACCTTGCAATGTGGAGATATTACTGTTTGTGCATTTACAATATTCATTGATTTTTGCCATTGAAAAACATGTTTTTCATATACCAGAAATGTTTGAAGCTACTGACTGAATGAAAGGAGCTGGCATCTCACTCTCTTTGAATCTTCTTTATCATGCTAGGATTAACAGGAAAAAGCAAAAAATTTCAGAATTGCACCTTGCAATGTGGAGATATTACTGTTTGTGCATTTACAATATTCATTGATTTTTGCCATTGAAAAACATGTTTTTCATATACCAGAAATGTTTGAAGCTACTGACTGAATGAAAGGAGCTGGCATCTCACTCTCTTTGAATCTTCTTTATCATGCTAGGATTAACAGGAAAAAGCTAAAAATTTCAGAATTGCACCGTGCAATGTGGAGATATTACTGTTTGTGCATTTACAATATTCATTGATTTTTGCCATTGAAAAACATGTTTTTCATATACCAGAAATGTTTGAAGCTACTGACTGAATGAAAGGAGCTGGCATCTCACTCTCTTTGAATCTTCTTTATCATGCTAGGATTAGCAGGAAAAAGCAAAAAATTTCAGAATTGCACCTTGCAATGTGGAGATATTACTGTTTGTGCATTTACAATATTCATTGATTTTTGCCATTGAAAAACATGTTTTTCATATACCAGAAATGTTTGAAGCTACTGACTGAATGAAAGGAGCTGGCATCTCACTCTCTTTGAATCTTCTTTATCATGCTAGGATTAACAGGAAAAAGCAAAAAATTTCAGAATTGCACCTTGCAATGTGGAGATATTACTGTTTGTGCATTTACAATATTCATTGATTTTTGCCATTGAAAAACATGTTTTTCATATACCAGAAATGTTTGAAGCTACTGACTGAATGAAAGGAGCTGGCATCTCACTCTCTTTGAATCTTCTTTATCATGCTAGGATTAGCAGGAAAAAGCAAAAAATTTCAGAATTGCACCTTGCAATGCGGAGAAATTACTGTTTGTGCATTTACAATATTCATTGATTTTTGCCATTGAAAAACATGTTTTTCATATACCAGAAATGTTTGAAGCTACTGACTGAATGAAAGGAGCTGGCATCTCACTCTCTTTGAATCTTCTTTATCATGCTAGGATTAACAGGAAAAAGCAAAAAATTTCAGAATTGCACCTTGCAATGTGGAGATATTACTGTTTGTGCATTTACAATATTCATTGATTTTTGCCATTGAAAAACATGTTTTTCATATACCAGAAATGTTTGAAGCTACTGACTGAATGAAAGGAGCTGGCATCTCACTCTCTTTGAATCTTCTTTATCATGCTAGGATTAACAGGAAAAAGCTAAAAATTTCAGAATTGCACCGTGCAATGTTGAGATATTACTGTTTGTGCATTTACAATATTCATTGATTTTTGCCATTGAAAAACATGTTTTTCATATACCAGAAATGTTTGAAGCTACTGACTGAATGAAAGGAGCTGGCATCTCACTCTCTTTGAATCTTCTTTATCATGCTAGGATTAGCAGGAAAAAGCAAAAAATTTCAGAATTGCACCTTGCAATGTGGAGATATTACTGTTTGTGCATTTACAATATTCATTGATTTTTGCCATTGAAAAACATGTTTTTCATATACCAGAAATGTTTGAAGCTACTGACTGAATGAAAGGAGCTGGCATCTCACTCTCTTTGAATCTTCTTTATCATGCTAGGATTAACAGGAAAAAGCTAAAAATTTCAGAATTGCACCGTGCAATGTGGAGATATTACTGTTTGTGCATTTACAATATTCATTGATTTTTGCCATTGAAAAACATGTTTTTCATATACCAGAAATGTTTGAAGCTACTGACTGAATGAAAGGAGCTGGCATCTCACTCTCTTTGAATCTTCTTTATCATGCTAGGATTAGCAGGAAAAAGCAAAAAATTTCAGAATTGCACCTTGCAATGTGGAGATATTACTGTTTGTGCATTTACAATATTCATTGATTTTTGCCATTGAAAAACATGTTTTTCATATACCAGAAATGTTTGAAGCTACTGACTGAATGAAAGGAGCTGGCATCTCACTCTCTTTGAATCTTCTTTATCATGCTAGGATTAACAGGAAAAAGCAAAAAATTTCAGAATTGCACCTTGCAATGTGGAGATATTACTGTTTGTGCATTTACAATATTCATTGATTTTTGCCATTGAAAAACATGTTTTTCATATACCAGAAATGTTTGAAGCTACTGACTGAATGAAAGGAGCTGGCATCTCACTCTCTTTGAATCTTCTTTATCATGCTAGGATTAACAGGAAAAAGCTAAAAATTTCAGAATTGCACCGTGCAATGTGGAGATATTACTGTTTGTGCATTTACAATATTCATTGATTTTTGCCATTGAAAAACATGTTTTTCATATACCAGAAATGTTTGAAGCTACTGACTGAATGAAAGGAGCTGGCATCTCACTCTCTTTGAATCTTCTTTATCATGCTAGGATTAGCAGGAAAAAGCAAAAAATTTCAGAATTGCACCTTGCAATGTGGAGATATTACTGTTTGTGCATTTACAATATTCATTGATTTTTGCCATTGAAAAACATGTTTTTCATATACCAGAAATGTTTGAAGCTACTGACTGAATGAAAGGAGCTGGCATCTCACTCTCTTTGAATCTTCTTTATCATGCTAGGATTAACAGGAAAAAGCAAAAAATTTCAGAATTGCACCTTGCAATGTGGAGATATTACTGTTTGTGCATTTACAATATTCATTGATTTTTGCCATTGAAAAACATGTTTTTCATATACCAGAAATGTTTGAAGCTACTGACTGAATGAAAGGAGCTGGCATCTCACTCTCTTTGAATCTTCTTTATCATGCTAGGATTAGCAGGAAAAAGCAAAAAATTTCAGAATTGCACCTTGCAATGTGGAGATATTACTGTTTGTGCATTTACAATATTCATTGATTTTTGCCATTGAAAAACATGTTTTTCATATACCAGAAATGTTTGAAGCTACTGACTGAATGAAAGGAGCTGGCATCTCACTCTCTTTGAATCTTCTTTATCATGCTAGGATTAACAGGAAAAAGCTAAAAATTTCAGAATTGCACCGTGCAATGTGGAGATATTACTGTTTGTGCATTTACAATATTCATTGATTTTTGCCATTGAAAAACATGTTTTTCATATACCAGAAATGTTTGAAGCTACTGACTGAATGAAAGGAGCTGGCATCTCACTCTCTTTGAATCTTCTTTATCATGCTAGGATTAGCAGGAAAAAGCAAAAAATTTCAGAATTGCACCTTGCAATGTGGAGATATTACTGTTTGTGCATTTACAATATTCATTGATTTTTGCCATTGAAAAACATGTTTTTCATATACCAGAAATGTTTGAAGCTACTGACTGAATGAAAGGAGCTGGCATCTCACTCTCTTTGAATCTTCTTTATCATGCTAGGATTAACAGGAAAAAGCAAAAAATTTCAGAATTGCACCTTGCAATGTGGAGATATTACTGTTTGTGCATTTACAATATTCATTGATTTTTGCCATTGAAAAACATGTTTTTCATATACCAGAAATGTTTGAAGCTACTGACTGAATGAAAGGAGCTGGCATCTCACTCTCTTTGAATCTTCTTTATCATGCTAGGATTAACAGGAAAAAGCTAAAAATTTCAGAATTGCACCGTGCAATGTGGAGATATTACTGTTTGTGCATTTACAATATTCATTGATTTTTGCCATTGAAAAACATGTTTTTCATATACCAGAAATGTTTGAAGCTACTGACTGAATGAAAGGAGCTGGCATCTCACTCTCTTTGAATCTTCTTTATCATGCTAGGATTAGCAGGAAAAAGCAAAAAATTTCAGAATTGCACCTTGCAATGTGGAGATATTACTGTTTGTGCATTTACAATATTCATTGATTTTTGCCATTGAAAAACATGTTTTTCATATACCAGAAATGTTTGAAGCTACTGACTGAATGAAAGGAGCTGGCATCTCACTCTCTTTGAATCTTCTTTATCATGCTAGGATTAACAGGAAAAAGCTAAAAATTTCAGAATTGCACCGTGCAATGTGGAGATATTACTGTTTGTGCATTTACAATATTCATTGATTTTTGCCATTGAAAAACATGTTTTTCATATACCAGAAATGTTTGAAGCTACTGACTGAATGAAAGGAGCTGGCATCTCACTCTCTTTGAATCTTCTTTATCATGCTAGGATTAACAGGAAAAAGCAAAAAATTTCAGAATTGCACCTTGCAATGTGGAGATATTACTGTTTGTGCATTTACAATATTCATTGATTTTTGCCATTGAAAAACATGTTTTTCATATACCAGAAATGTTTGAAGCTACTGACTGAATGAAAGGAGCTGGCATCTCACTCTCTTTGAATCTTCTTTATCATGCTAGGATTAACAGGAAATAGCTAAAAATTTCAGAATTGCACCGTGCAATGTGGAGATATTACTGTTTGTGCATTTACAATATTCATTGATTTTTGCCATTGAAAAACATGTTTTTCATATACCAGAAATGTTTGAAGCTACTGACTGAATGAAAGGAGCTGGCATCTCACTCTCTTTGAATCTTCTTTATCATGCTAGGATTAACAGGAAAAAGCAAAAAATTTCAGAATTGCACCTTGCAATGTGGAGATATTACTGTTTGTGCATTTACAATATTCATTGATTTTTGCCATTGAAAAACATGTTTTTCATATACCAGAAATGTTTGAAGCTACTGACTGAATGAAAGGAGCTGGCATCTCACTCTCTTTGGATCTTCTTTATCATGCTAAGAGGAGCAGGAAAAAGCAAAAAATTTCAGAATTGCACCTTCAATGCGGAGAAATTACTGTTTGTGCATTTACAATATTCATTGATTTTTGCCATTGAAAAACGTCCAGAAATGATTGAAGCTACTGACTGAATGAAAGGAGCTGGCATCTCACTCTCTTTGAATCTTCTTTATCATGCTAAGAGGAGCAGGAAAAAGCAAAAAATTTCAGAATTGCACCTTGCAATGCGGAGAAATTACTGTTTGTGCATTTACAATATTCATTAATTTTTGCCATTGAAAAACATCATGTTATTCATATACCAGAAATGATTGAAGCTACTGACTGAATGAAAGGAGCTGGCATCTCACTCTCTTTGAATCTTCTTTATCATGCTAAGAGGAGCATGAAAAAGCAAAAAATTTCAGAATTGCACCTTGCAATGCGGAGAAATTACTGTTTGTGCATTTACAATATTCATTGATTTTTGCCATTGAAAAACATCATGTTATTCATATACCAGAAATGTTTGAAGCTACTGACTGAATGAAAGGAGCTGGCATCTCACTCTCTTTGAATCTTCTTTATCATACTAAGAGGAGCAGGAAAAAGCAAAAAATTTCAGAATTGCAACTTGCAATGCGGAGAAATTACTGTTTGTGCATTTACAATATTCATTGATTTTTGCCATTGAAAAACGTCCAGAAATGATTGAAGCTACTGACTGAATGAAAGGAGCTGGCATCTCACTCTCTTTGAATCTTCTTTATCATGCTAAGAGGAGCAGGAAAAAGCAAAAAATTTCAGAATTGCACCTTGCAATGCGGAGAAATTACTGTTTGTGCATTTACAATATTCATTGATTTTTGCCATTGAAAAACGTCCAGAAATGATTGAAGCTACTGACTGAATGAAAGGAGCTGGCATCTCACTCTCTTTGAATCTTCTTTATCATGCTAAGAGGAGCAGGAAAAAGCAAAAAATTTCAGAATTGCACCTTGCAATGCGGAGAAATTACTGTTTGTGCATTTACAATGTTCATTGATTTTTGCCGCCATTGAAAAACATCATGTTATTCATATACCAGAAATGTTTGAAGCTACTGACTGAATGAAAGGAGCTGGCATCTCACTCTCTTTGAATCTTCTTTATCATGCTAAGAGGAGCAGGAAAAAGCAAAAAATTTCAGAATTGCACCTTGCAATGCGAAGAAATTACTGTTTGTGCATTTACAATATTCATTGATTTTTGCCATTGAAAAACATCATGTTATTCATATACCAGAAATGTTTGATGCTACTGACTGAATGAAAGGAGCTGGCATCTCACTCTCTTTGAATCTTCTTTATCATGCTAAGAGGAGCAGGAAAAAGCAAAAAATTTCAGAATTGCACCTTGCAATGCGGAGAAATTACTGTTTGTGCATTTACAATATTCATTGATTTTTGCCATTGAAAAACGTCCAGAAATGATTGAAGCTACTGACTGAATGAAAGGAGCTGGCATCTCACTCTCTTTGAATCTTCTTTATCATGCTAAGAGGAGCAGGAAAAAGCAAAAAATTTCAGAATTGCACCTTGCAATGCGGAGAAATTACTGTTTGTGCATTTACAATATTCATTGATTTTTGCCATTGAAAAACATCCAGAAATGATTGAAGCTACTGACTGAATGAAAGGAGCTGGCATCTCACTCTCTTTGAATCTTCTTTATCATGCTAAGAGGAGCAGGAAAAAGCAAAAAATTTCAGAATTGCACCTTGCAATGCGGAGAAATTACTGTTTGTGCATTTACAATATTCATTGATTTTTGCCATTGAAAAACGTCCAGAAATGATTGAAGCTTCTGACTGAATGAAAGGAGCTGGCATCTCAGTCTCTTTGAATCTTCTTTATCATGCTAAGAGGAGCAGGAAAAAGCAAAAAATTTCAGAATTGCACCTTGCAATGCGGAGAAATTACTGTTTGTGCATCTACAATATTCATTGATTTTTGCCGTTGAAAAACGTCCAGAAATGATTGAAGCTACTGACTGAATGAAAGGAGCTGGCATCTCACTCTCTTTGAGTCTTCTTTACCATGCTAAGAGGAGCAGGAAAAAGCAAAAAATTTCAGAATTGCACCTTGCAATGCGGAGAAATTACTGTTTGTGCATTTACAATATTCATTGATTTTTGCCATTGAAAAACGTCCAGAAATGATTGAAGCTACTGACTGAATGAAAGGAGCTGGCATCTCACTCTCTTTGAATCTTCTTTATCATGCTAAGAGGAGCAGGAAAAAGCAAAAAATTTCAGAATTGCACCTTGCAATGCGGAGAAATTACTGTTTGTGCATTTACAATATTCATTGATTTTTGCCATTGAAAAACATCATGTTATTCATATACCAGAAATGATTGAAGCTACTGACTGAATGAAAGGAGCTGGCATCTCACTCTCTTTGAATCTTCTTTATCATGCTAAGAGGAGCAGGAAAAAGCAAAAAATTTCAGAATTGCACCTTGCAATGCGGAGAAATTACTGTTTGTGCATTTACAATATTCATTGATTTTTGCCATTGAAAAACGTCCAGAAATGATTGAAGCTACTGACTGAATGAAAGGAGCTGGCATCTCACTCTCTTTGAATCTTCTTTATCATGCTAAGAGGAGCAGGAAAAAGCAAAAAATTTCAGAATTGCACCTTGCAATGCGGAGAAATTACTGTTTGTGCATTTACAATATTCATTGATTTTTGCCGCCATTGAAAAACATCATGTTATTCATATACCAGAAATGTTTGAAGCTACTGACTGAATGAAAGGAGCTGGCATCTCACTCTCTTTGAATCTTCTTTATCATGCTAAGAGGAGCAGGAAAAAGCAAAAAATTTCAGAATTGCACCTTGCAATGCGAAGAAATTACTGTTTGTGCATTTACAATATTCATTGATTTTTGCCATTGAAAAACATCATGTTATTCATATACCAGAAATGTTTGATGCTACTGACTGAATGAAAGGAGCTGGCATCTCACTCTCTTTGAATCTTCTTTATCATGCTAAGAGGAGCAGGAAAAAGCAAAAAATTTCAGAATTGCACCTTGCAATGCGGAGAAATTACTGTTTGTGCATTTACAATATTCATTGATTTTTGCCATTGAAAAACGTCCAGAAATGATTGAAGCTACTGACTGAATGAAAGGAGCTGGCATCTCACTCTCTTTGAATCTTCTTTATCATGCTAAGAGGAGCAGGAAAAAGCAAAAAATTTCAGAATTGCACCTTGCAATGCGGAGAAATTACTGTTTGTGCATTTACAATATTCATTGATTTTTGCCATTGAAAAACATCCAGAAATGATTGAAGCTACTGACTGAATGAAAGGAGCTGGCATCTCACTCTCTTTGAATCTTCTTTATCATGCTAAGAGGAGCAGGAAAAAGCAAAAAATTTCAGAATTGCACCTTGCAATGCGGAGAAATTACTGTTTGTGCATTTACAATATTCATTGATTTTTGCCATTGAAAAACGTCCAGAAATGATTGAAGCTTCTGACTGAATGAAAGGAGCTGACATCTCAGTCTCTTTGAATCTTCTTTATCATGCTAAGAGGAGCAGGAAAAAGCAAAAAATTTCAGAATTGCACCTTGCAATGCGGAGAAATTACTGTTTGTGCATCTACAATATTCATTGATTTTTGCCGTTGAAAAACGTCCAGAAATGATTGAAGCTACTGACTGAATGAAAGGAGCTGGCATCTCACTCTCTTTGAGTCTTCTTTACCATGCTAAGAGGAGCAGGAAAAAGCAAAAAATTTCAGAATTGCACCTTGCAATGCGGAGAAATTACTGTTTGTGCATTTACAATATTCATTGATTTTTGCCATTGAAAAACGTCCAGAAATGATTGAAGCTACTGACTGAATGAAAGGAGCTGGCATCTCACTCTCTTTGAATCTTCTTTATCATGCTAAGAGGAGCAGGAAAAAGCAAAAAATTTCAGAATTGCACCTTGCAATGCGGAGAAATTACTGTTTGTGCATTTACAATATTCATTGATTTTTGCCATTGAAAAACATCATGTTATTCATATACCAGAAATGATTGAAGCTACTGACTGAATGAAAGGAGCTGGCATCTCACTCTCTTTGAATCTTCTTTATCATGCTAAGAGGAGCAGGAAAAAGCAAAAAATTTCAGAATTGCACCTTGCAATGCGGAGAAATTACTGTTTGTGCATTTACAATATTCATTGATTTTTGCCATTGAAAAACATGTTTTTCATATACCAGAAATGTTTGAAGCTACTGACTGAATGAAAGGAGCTGGCATCTCACTCTCTTAGAATCTTCTTTATCATGCTAGGATTAACAGGAAAAAGCAAAAAATTTCAGAATTGCACCTTGCAATGTGGAGATATTACTGTTTGTGCATTTACAATATTCATTGATTTTTGCCATTGAAAAACATGTTTTTCATATACCAGAAATGTTTGAAGCTACTGACTGAATGAAAGGAGCTGGCATCTCACTCTCTTTGAATCTTCTTTATCATGCTAGGATTAACAGGAAAAAGCTAAAAATTTCAGAATTGCACCGTGCAATGTTGAGATATTACTGTTTGTGCATTTACAATATTCATTGATTTTTGCCATTGAAAAACATGTTTTTCATATACCAGAAATGTTTGAAGCTACTGACTGAATGAAAGGAGCTGGCATCTCACTCTCTTTGAATCTTCTTTATCATGCTAGGATTAGCAGGAAAAAGCAAAAAATTTCAGAATTGCACCTTGCAATGTGGAGATATTACTGTTTGTGCATTTACAATATTCATTGATTTTTGCCATTGAAAAACATGTTTTTCATATACCAGAAATGTTTGAAGCTACTGACTGAATGAAAGGAGCTGGCATCTCACTCTCTTTGAATCTTCTTTATCATGCTAGGATTAACAGGAAAAAGCTAAAAATTTCAGAATTGCACCGTGCAATGTGGAGATATTACTGTTTGTGCATTTACAATATTCATTGATTTTTGCCATTGAAAAACATGTTTTTCATATACCAGAAATGTTTGAAGCTACTGACTGAATGAAAGGAGCTGGCATCTCACTCTCTTTGAATCTTCTTTATCATGCTAGGATTAGCAGGAAAAAGCAAAAAATTTCAGAATTGCACCTTGCAATGTGGAGATATTACTGTTTGTGCATTTACAATATTCATTGATTTTTGCCATTGAAAAACATGTTTTTCATATACCAGAAATGTTTGAAGCTACTGACTGAATGAAAGGAGCTGGCATCTCACTCTCTTTGAATCTTCTTTATCATGCTAGGATTAACAGGAAAAAGCAAAAAATTTCAGAATTGCACCTTGCAATGTGGAGATATTACTGTTTGTGCATTTACAATATTCATTGATTTTTGCCATTGAAAAACATGTTTTTCATATACCAGAAATGTTTGAAGCTACTGACTGAATGAAAGGAGCTGGCATCTCACTCTCTTTGAATCTTCTTTATCATGCTAGGATTAACAGGAAAAAGCTAAAAATTTCAGAATTGCACCGTGCAATGTGGAGATATTACTGTTTGTGCATTTACAATATTCATTGATTTTTGCCATTGAAAAACATGTTTTTCATATACCAGAAATGTTTGAAGCTACTGACTGAATGAAAGGAGCTGGCATCTCACTCTCTTTGAATCTTCTTTATCATGCTAGGATTAGCAGGAAAAAGCAAAAAATTTCAGAATTGCACCTTGCAATGTGGAGATATTACTGTTTGTGCATTTACAATATTCATTGATTTTTGCCATTGAAAAACATGTTTTTCATATACCAGAAATGTTTGAAGCTACTGACTGAATGAAAGGAGCTGGCATCTCACTCTCTTTGAATCTTCTTTATCATGCTAGGATTAACAGGAAAAAGCAAAAAATTTCAGAATTGCACCTTGCAATGTGGAGATATTACTGTTTGTGCATTTACAATATTCATTGATTTTTGCCATTGAAAAACATGTTTTTCATATACCAGAAATGTTTGAAGCTACTGACTGAATGAAAGGAGCTGGCATCTCACTCTCTTTGAATCTTCTTTATCATGCTAGGATTAGCAGGAAAAAGCAAAAAATTTCAGAATTGCACCTTGCAATGTGGAGATATTACTGTTTGTGCATTTACAATATTCATTGATTTTTGCCATTGAAAAACATGTTTTTCATATACCAGAAATGTTTGAAGCTACTGACTGAATGAAAGGAGCTGGCATCTCACTCTCTTTGAATCTTCTTTATCATGCTAGGATTAACAGGAAAAAGCTAAAAATTTCAGAATTGCACCGTGCAATGTGGAGATATTACTGTTTGTGCATTTACAATATTCATTGATTTTTGCCATTGAAAAACATGTTTTTCATATACCAGAAATGTTTGAAGCTACTGACTGAATGAAAGGAGCTGGCATCTCACTCTCTTTGAATCTTCTTTATCATGCTAGGATTAGCAGGAAAAAGCAAAAAATTTCAGAATTGCACCTTGCAATGTGGAGATATTACTGTTTGTGCATTTACAATATTCATTGATTTTTGCCATTGAAAAACATGTTTTTCATATACCAGAAATGTTTGAAGCTACTGACTGAATGAAAGGAGCTGGCATCTCACTCTCTTTGAATCTTCTTTATCATGCTAGGATTAACAGGAAAAAGCAAAAAATTTCAGAATTGCACCTTGCAATGTGGAGATATTACTGTTTGTGCATTTACAATATTCATTGATTTTTGCCATTGAAAAACATGTTTTTCATATACCAGAAATGTTTGAAGCTACTGACTGAATGAAAGGAGCTGGCATCTCACTCTCTTTGAATCTTCTTTATCATGCTAGGATTAACAGGAAAAAGCTAAAAATTTCAGAATTGCACCGTGCAATGTGGAGATATTACTGTTTGTGCATTTACAATATTCATTGATTTTTGCCATTGAAAAACATGTTTTTCATATACCAGAAATGTTTGAAGCTACTGACTGAATGAAAGGAGCTGGCATCTCACTCTCTTTGAATCTTCTTTATCATGCTAGGATTAGCAGGAAAAAGCAAAAAATTTCAGAATTGCACCTTGCAATGTGGAGATATTACTGTTTGTGCATTTACAATATTCATTGATTTTTGCCATTGAAAAACATGTTTTTCATATACCAGAAATGTTTGAAGCTACTGACTGAATGAAAGGAGCTGGCATCTCACTCTCTTTGAATCTTCTTTATCATGCTAGGATTAACAGGAAAAAGCTAAAAATTTCAGAATTGCACCGTGCAATGTGGAGATATTACTGTTTGTGCATTTACAATATTCATTGATTTTTGCCATTGAAAAACATGTTTTTCATATACCAGAAATGTTTGAAGCTACTGACTGAATGAAAGGAGCTGGCATCTCACTCTCTTTGAATCTTCTTTATCATGCTAGGATTAACAGGAAAAAGCAAAAAATTTCAGAATTGCACCTTGCAATGTGGAGATATTACTGTTTGTGCATTTACAATATTCATTGATTTTTGCCATTGAAAAACATGTTTTTCATATACCAGAAATGTTTGAAGCTACTGACTGAATGAAAGGAGCTGGCATCTCACTCTCTTTGAATCTTCTTTATCATGCTAGGATTAACAGGAAATAGCTAAAAATTTCAGAATTGCACCGTGCAATGTGGAGATATTACTGTTTGTGCATTTACAATATTCATTGATTTTTGCCATTGAAAAACATGTTTTTCATATACCAGAAATGTTTGAAGCTACTGACTGAATGAAAGGAGCTGGCATCTCACTCTCTTTGAATCTTCTTTATCATGCTAGGATTAACAGGAAAAAGCAAAAAATTTCAGAATTGCACCTTGCAATGTGGAGATATTACTGTTTGTGCATTTACAATATTCATTGATTTTTGCCATTGAAAAACATGTTTTTCATATACCAGAAATGTTTGAAGCTACTGACTGAATGAAAGGAGCTGGCATCTCACTCTCTTTGGATCTTCTTTATCATGCTAAGAGGAGCAGGAAAAAGCAAAAAATTTCAGAATTGCACCTTCAATGCGGAGAAATTACTGTTTGTGCATTTACAATATTCATTGATTTTTGCCATTGAAAAACGTCCAGAAATGATTGAAGCTACTGACTGAATGAAAGGAGCTGGCATCTCACTCTCTTTGAATCTTCTTTATCATGCTAAGAGGAGCAGGAAAAAGCAAAAAATTTCAGAATTGCACCTTGCAATGCGGAGAAATTACTGTTTGTGCATTTACAATATTCATTAATTTTTGCCATTGAAAAACATCATGTTATTCATATACCAGAAATGATTGAAGCTACTGACTGAATGAAAGGAGCTGGCATCTCACTCTCTTTGAATCTTCTTTATCATGCTAAGAGGAGCAGGAAAAAGCAAAAAATTTCAGAATTGCACCTTGCAATGCGGAGAAATTACTGTTTGTGCATTTACAATATTCATTGATTTTTGCCATTGAAAAACATCATGTTATTCATATACCAGAAATGTTTGAAGCTACTGACTGAATGAAAGGAGCTGGCATCTCACTCTCTTTGAATCTTCTTTATCATACTAAGAGGAGCAGGAAAAAGCAAAAAATTTCAGAATTGCAACTTGCAATGCGGAGAAATTACTGTTTGTGCATTTACAATATTCATTGATTTTTGCCATTGAAAAACGTCCAGAAATGATTGAAGCTACTGACTGAATGAAAGGAGCTGGCATCTCACTCTCTTTGAATCTTCTTTATCATGCTAAGAGGAGCAGGAAAAAGCAAAAAATTTCAGAATTGCACCTTGCAATGCGGAGAAATTACTGTTTGTGCATTTACAATATTCATTGATTTTTGCCATTGAAAAACGTCCAGAAATGATTGAAGCTACTGACTGAATGAAAGGAGCTGGCATCTCACTCTCTTTGAATCTTCTTTATCATGCTAAGAGGAGCAGGAAAAAGCAAAAAATTTCAGAATTGCACCTTGCAATGCGGAGAAATTACTGTTTGTGCATTTACAATATTCATTGATTTTTGCCGCCATTGAAAAACATCATGTTATTCATATACCAGAAATGTTTGAAGCTACTGACTGAATGAAAGGAGCTGGCATCTCACTCTCTTTGAATCTTCTTTATCATGCTAAGAGGAGCAGGAAAAAGCAAAAAATTTCAGAATTGCACCTTGCAATGCGAAGAAATTACTGTTTGTGCATTTACAATATTCATTGATTTTTGCCATTGAAAAACATCATGTTATTCATATACCAGAAATGTTTGATGCTACTGACTGAATGAAAGGAGCTGGCATCTCACTCTCTTTGAATCTTCTTTATCATGCTAAGAGGAGCAGGAAAAAGCAAAAAATTTCAGAATTGCACCTTGCAATGCGGAGAAATTACTGTTTGTGCATTTACAATATTCATTGATTTTTGCCATTGAAAAACGTCCAGAAATGATTGAAGCTACTGACTGAATGAAAGGAGCTGGCATCTCACTCTCTTTGAATCTTCTTTATCATGCTAAGAGGAGCAGGAAAAAGCAAAAAATTTCAGAATTGCACCTTGCAATGCGGAGAAATTACTGTTTGTGCATTTACAATATTCATTGATTTTTGCCATTGAAAAACATCCAGAAATGATTGAAGCTTCTGACTGAATGAAAGGAGCTGGCATCTCAGTCTCTTTGAATCTTCTTTATCATGCTAAGAGGAGCAGGAAAAAGCAAAAAATTTCAGAATTGCACCTTGCAATGCGGAGAAATTACTGTTTGTGCATCTACAATATTCATTGATTTTTGCCGTTGAAAAACGTCCAGAAATGATTGAAGCTACTGACTGAATGAAAGGAGCTGGCATCTCACTCTCTTTGAGTCTTCTTTACCATGCTAAGAGGAGCAGGAAAAAGCAAAAAATTTCAGAATTGCACCTTGCAATGCGGAGAAATTACTGTTTGTGCATTTACAATATTCATTGATTTTTGCCATTGAAAAACGTCCAGAAATGATTGAAGCTACTGACTGAATGAAAGGAGCTGGCATCTCACTCTCTTTGAATCTTCTTTATCATGCTAAGAGGAGCAGGAAAAAGCAAAAAATTTCAGAATTGCACCTTGCAATGCGGAGAAATTACTGTTTGTGCATTTACAATATTCATTGATTTTTGCCATTGAAAAACATCATGTTATTCATATACCAGAAATGATTGAAGCTACTGACTGAATGAAAGGAGCTGGCATCTCACTCTCTTTGAATCTTCTTTATCATGCTAAGAGGAGCAGGAAAAAGCAAAAAATTTCAGAATTGCACCTTGCAATGCGGAGAAATTACTGTTTGTGCATTTACAATATTCATTGATTTTTGCCATTGAAAAACGTCCAGAAATGATTGAAGCTACTGACTGAATGAAAGGAGCTGGCATCTCACTCTCTTTGAATCTTCTTTATCATGCTAAGAGGAGCAGGAAAAAGCAAAAAATTTCAGAATTGCACCTTGCAATGCGGAGAAATTACTGTTTGTGCATTTACAATATTCATTGATTTTTGCCATTGAAAAACGTCCAGAAATGATTGAAGCTACTGACTGAATGAAAGGAGCTCTCATCTCACTCTCTTTGAATCTTCTTTATCATGCTAAGAGGAGCAGGAAAAAGCAAAAAATTTCAGAATTGCACCTTGCAATGCGGAGAAATTACTGTTTGTGCATTTACAATATTCATTGATTTTTGCCATTGAAAAACATCATGTTATTCATATACCAGAAATGTTTGAAGCTACTGACTGAATGAAAGGAGCTGGCATCTCACTCTCTTTGAATCTTCTTTATCATGCTAAGAGGAGCAGGAAAAAGCAAAAAATTTCAGAATTGCACCTTCAATGCGGAGAAATTACTGTTTGTGCATTTACAATATTCATTGATTTTTGCCATTGAAAAACGTCCAGAAATGATTGAAGCTACTGACTGAATGAAAGGAGCTGGCATCTCACTCTCTTTGAATCTTCTTTATCATGCTAAGAGGAGCAGGAAAAAGCAAAAAATTTCAGAATTGCACCTTGCAATGCGGAGAAATTACTGTTTGTGCATTTACAATATTCATTAATTTTTGCCATTGAAAAACATCATGTTATTCATATACCAGAAATGATTGAAGCTACTGACTGAATGAAAGGAGCTGGCATCTCACTCTCTTTGAATCTTCTTTATCATGCTAAGAGGAGCAGGAAAAAGCAAAAAATTTCAGAATTGCACCTTGCAATGCGGAGAAATTACTGTTTGTGCATTTCCAATATTCATTAATTTTTGCCATTGAAAAACATCATGTTATTCATATACCAGAAATGATTGAAGCTACTGACTGAATGAAAGGAGCTGGCATCTCACTCTCTTTGAATCTTCTTTATCATGCTAAGAGGAGCAGGAAAAAGCAAAAAATTTCAGAATTGCACCTTGCAATGCGGAGAAATTACTGTTTGTGCATTTACAATATTCATTGATTTTTGCCATTGAAAAACATCATGTTATTCATATACCAGAAATGTTTGAAGCTACTGACTGAATGAAAGGAGCTGGCATCTCACTCTCTTTGAATCTTCTTTATCATACTAAGAGGAGCAGGAAAAAGCAAAAAATTTCAGAATTGCACCTTGCAATGCGGAGAAATTACTGTTTGTGCATTTACAATATTCATTGATTTTTGCCATTGAAAAACATCATGTTATTCATATACCAGAAATGTTTGAAGCTACTGACTGAATGAAAGGAGCTGGCATCTCACTCTCTTTGAATCTTCTTTATCATACTAAGAGGAGCAGGAAAAAGCAAAAAATTTCAGAATTGCACCTTCAATGCGGAGAAATTACTGTTTGTGCATTTACAATATTCATTGATTTTTGCCATTGAAAAACGTCCAGAAATGATTGAAGCTACTGACTGAATGAAAGGAGCTGGCATCTCACTCTCTTTGAATCTTCTTTATCATGCTAAGAGGAGCAGGAAAAAGCAAAAAATTTCAGAATTGCACCTTGCAATGCGGAGAAATTACTGTTTGTGCATTTACAATATTCATTAATTTTTGCCATTGAAAAACATCATGTTATTCATATACCAGAAATGATTGAAGCTACTGACTGAATGAAAGGAGCTGGCATCTCACTCTCTTTGAATCTTCTTTACCATGCTAAGAGGAGCAGGAAAAAGCAAAAAATTTCAGAATTGCACCTTGCAATGCGGAGAAATTACTGTTTGTGCATTTACAATATTCATTGATTTTTGCCATTGAAAAACATCATGTTATTCATATACCAGAAATGTTTGAAGCTACTGACTGAATGAAAGGAGCTGGCATCTCACTCTCTTTGAATCTTCTTTATCATACTAAGAGGAGCAGGAAAAAGCAAAAAATTTCAGAATTGCACCTTGCAATGCGGAGAAATTACTGTTTGTGCATTTACAATATTCATTGATTTTTGCCATTGAAAAACGTCCAGAAATGATTGAAGCTACTGACTGAATGAAAGGAGCTGGCATCTCACTCTCTTTGAATCTTCTTTATCATGCTAAGAGGAGCAGGAAAAAGCAAAAAATTTCAGAATTGCACCTTGCAATGCGGAGAAATTACTGTTTGTGCATTTACAATATTCATTGATTTTTGCCATTGAAAAACGTCCAGAAATGATTGAAGCTACTGACTGAATGAAAGGAGCTGGCATCTCACTCTCTTTGAATCTTCTTTATCATGCTAAGAGGAGCAGGAAAAAGCAAAAAATTTCAGAATTGCACCTTGCAATGCGGAGAAATTACTGTTTGTGCATTTACAATATTCATTGATTTTTGCCGCCATTGAAAAACATCATGTTATTCATATACCAGAAATGTTTGAAGCTACTGACTGAATGAAAGGAGCTGGCATCTCACTCTCTTTGAATCTTCTTTATCATGCTAAGAGGAGCAGGAAAAAGCAAAAAATTTCAGAATTGCACCTTGCAATGCGAAGAAATTACTGTTTGTGCATTTACAATATTCATTGATTTTTGCCATTGAAAAACATCATGTTATTCATATACCAGAAATGTTTGATGCTACTGACTGAATGAAAGGAGCTGGCATCTCACTCTCTTTGAATCTTCTTTATCATGCTAAGAGGAGCAGGAAAAAGCAAAAAATTTCAGAATTGCACCTTGCAATGCAGAGAAATTACTGTTTGTGCATTTACAATATTCATTGATTTTTGCCATTGAAAAACGTCCAGAAATGATTGAAGCTACTGACTGAATGAAAGGAGCTGGCATCTCACTCTCTTTGAATCTTCTTTATCATGCTAAGAGGAGCAGGAAAAAGCAAAAAATTTCAGAATTGCACCTTGCAATGCGGAGAAATTACTGTTTGTGCATTTACAATATTCATTGATTTTTGCCATTGAAAAACGTCCAGAAATGATTGAAGCTACTGACTGAATGAAAGGAGCTGGCATCTCAGTCTCTTTGAATCTTCTTTATCATGCTAAGAGGAGCAGGAAAAAGCAAAAAATTTCAGAATTGCACCTTGCAATGCGGAGAAATTACTGTTTGTGCATCTACAATATTCATTGATTTTTGCCGTTGAAAAACGTCCAGAAATGATTGAAGCTACTGACTGAATGAAAGGAGCTGGCATCTCACTCTCTTTGAGTCTTCTTTACCATGCTAAGAGGAGCAGGAAAAAGCAAAAAATTTCAGAATTGCACCTTGCAATGCGGAGAAATTACTGTTTGTGCATTTACAATATTCATTGATTTTTGCCATTGAAAAACGTCCAGAAATGATTGAAGCTACTGACTGAATGAAAGGAGCTGGCATCTCACTCTCTTTGAATCTTCTTTATCATGCTAAGAGGAGCAGGAAAAAGCAAAAAATTTCAGAATTGCACCTTGCAATGCGGAGAAATTACTGTTTGTGCATTTACAATATTCATTGATTTTTGCCATTGAAAAACATCATGTTATTCATATACCAGAAATGATTGAAGCTACTGACTGAATGAAAGGAGCTGGCATCTCACTCTCTTTGAATCTTCTTTATCATGCTAAGAGGAGCAGGAAAAAGCAAAAAATTTCAGAATTGCACCTTGCAATGCGGAGAAATTACTGTTTGTGCATTTACAATATTCATTGATTTTTGCCATTGAAAAACGTCCAGAAATGATTGAAGCTACTGACTGAATGAAAGGAGCTGGCATCTCACTCTCTTTGAATCTTCTTTATCATGCTAAGAGGAGCAGGAAAAAGCAAAAAATTTCAGAATTGCACCTTGCAATGCGGAGAAATTACTGTTTGTGCATTTACAATATTCATTGATTTTTGCCATTGAAAAACGTCCAGAAATGATTGAAGCTACTGACTGAATGAAAGGAGCTGGCATCTCACTCTCTTTGAATCTTCTTTATCATGCTAAGAGGAGCAGGAAAAAGCAAAAAATTTCAGAATTGCACCTTGCAATGCGGAGAAATTACTGTTTGTGCATTTACAATATTCATTGATTTTTGCCGCCATTGAAAAACATCATGTTATTCATATACCAGAAATGTTTGAAGCTACTGACTGAATGAAAGGAGCTGGCATCTCACTCTCTTTGAATCTTCTTTATCATGCTAAGAGGAGCAGGAAAAAGCAAAAAATTTCAGAATTGCACCTTGCAATGCGAAGAAATTACTGTTTGTGCATTTACAATATTCATTGATTTTTGCCATTGAAAAACATCATGTTATTCATATACCAGAAATGTTTGATGCTACTGACTGAATGAAAGGAGCTGGCATCTCACTCTCTTTGAATCTTCTTTATCATGCTAAGAGGAGCAGGAAAAAGCAAAAAATTTCAGAATTGCACCTTGCAATGCGGAGAAATTACTGTTTGTGCATTTACAATATTCATTGATTTTTGCCATTGAAAAACGTCCAGAAATGATTGAAGCTACTGACTGAATGAAAGGAGCTGGCATCTCACTCTCTTTGAATCTTCTTTATCATGCTAAGAGGAGCAGGAAAATCAAAAAATTTCAGAATTGCACCTTGCAATGCGGAGAAATTACTGTTTGTGCATTTACAATATTCATTGATTTTTGCCATTGAAAAACATCCAGAAATGATTGAAGCTACTGACTGAATGAAAGGAGCTGGCATCTCACTCTCTTTGAATCTTCTTTATCATGCTAAGAGGAGCAGGAAAAAGCAAAAAATTTCAGAATTGCACCTTGCAATGCGGAGAAATTACTGTTTGTGCATTTACAATATTCATTGATTTTTGCCATTGAAAAACGTCCAGAAATGATTGAAGCTTCTGACTGAATGAAAGGAGCTGGCATCTCAGTCTCTTTGAATCTTCTTTATCATGCTAAGAGGAGCAGGAAAAAGCAAAAAATTTCAGAATTGCACCTTGCAATGCGGAGAAATTACTGTTTGTGCATCTACAATATTCATTGATTTTTGCCGTTGAAAAACGTCCAGAAATGATTGAAGCTACTGACTGAATGAAAGGAGCTGGCATCTCACTCTCTTTGAGTCTTCTTTACCATGCTAAGAGGAGCAGGAAAAAGCAAAAAATTTCAGAATTGCACCTTGCAATGCGGAGAAATTACTGTTTGTGCATTTACAATATTCATTGATTTTTGCCATTGAAAAACGTCCAGAAATGATTGAAGCTACTGACTGAATGAAAGGAGCTGGCATCTCACTCTCTTTGAATCTTCTTTATCATGCTAAGAGGAGCAGGAAAAAGCAAAAAATTTCAGAATTGCACCTTGCAATGCGGAGAAATTACTGTTTGTGCATTTACAATATTCATTGATTTTTGCCATTGAAAAACATCATGTTATTCATATACCAGAAATGATTGAAGCTACTGACTGAATGAAAGGAGCTGGCATCTCACTCTCTTTGAATCTTCTTTATCATGCTAAGAGGAGCAGGAAAAAGCAAAAAATTTCAGAATTGCACCTTGCAATGCGGAGAAATTACTGTTTGTGCATTTACAATATTCATTGATTTTTGCCATTGAAAAACATGTTTTTCATATACCAGAAATGTTTGAAGCTACTGACTGAATGAAAGGAGCTGGCATCTCACTCTCTTTGAATCTTCTTTATCATGCTAGGATTAACAGGAAAAAGCAAAAAATTTCAGAATTGCACCTTGCAATGTGGAGATATTACTGTTTGTGCATTTACAATATTCATTGATTTTTGCCATTGAAAAACATGTTTTTCATATACCAGAAATGTTTGAAGCTACTGACTGAATGAAAGGAGCTGGCATCTCACTCTCTTTGAATCTTCTTTATCATGCTAGGATTAACAGGAAAAAGCTAAAAATTTCAGAATTGCACCGTGCAATGTTGAGATATTACTGTTTGTGCATTTACAATATTCATTGATTTTTGCCATTGAAAAACATGTTTTTCATATACCAGAAATGTTTGAAGCTACTGACTGAATGAAAGGAGCTGGCATCTCACTCTCTTTGAATCTTCTTTATCATGCTAGGATTAGCAGGAAAAAGCAAAAAATTTCAGAATTGCACCTTGCAATGTGGAGATATTACTGTTTGTGCATTTACAATATTCATTGATTTTTGCCATTGAAAAACATGTTTTTCATATACCAGAAATGTTTGAAGCTACTGACTGAATGAAAGGAGCTGGCATCTCACTCTCTTTGAATCTTCTTTATCATGCTAGGATTAACAGGAAAAAGCTAAAAATTTCAGAATTGCACCGTGCAATGTGGAGATATTACTGTTTGTGCATTTACAATATTCATTGATTTTTGCCATTGAAAAACATGTTTTTCATATACCAGAAATGTTTGAAGCTACTGACTGAATGAAAGGAGCTGGCATCTCACTCTCTTTGAATCTTCTTTATCATGCTAGGATTAGCAGGAAAAAGCAAAAAATTTCAGAATTGCACCTTGCAATGTGGAGATATTACTGTTTGTGCATTTACAATATTCATTGATTTTTGCCATTGAAAAACATGTTTTTCATATACCAGAAATGTTTGAAGCTACTGACTGAATGAAAGGAGCTGGCATCTCACTCTCTTTGAATCTTCTTTATCATGCTAGGATTAACAGGAAAAAGCAAAAAATTTCAGAATTGCACCTTGCAATGTGGAGATATTACTGTTTGTGCATTTACAATATTCATTGATTTTTGCCATTGAAAAACATGTTTTTCATATACCAGAAATGTTTGAAGCTACTGACTGAATGAAAGGAGCTGGCATCTCACTCTCTTTGAATCTTCTTTATCATGCTAGGATTAACAGGAAAAAGCTAAAAATTTCAGAATTGCACCGTGCAATGTGGAGATATTACTGTTTGTGCATTTACAATATTCATTGATTTTTGCCATTGAAAAACATGTTTTTCATATACCAGAAATGTTTGAAGCTACTGACTGAATGAAAGGAGCTGGCATCTCACTCTCTTTGAATCTTCTTTATCATGCTAGGATTAGCAGGAAAAAGCAAAAAATTTCAGAATTGCACCTTGCAATGTGGAGATATTACTGTTTGTGCATTTACAATATTCATTGATTTTTGCCATTGAAAAACATGTTTTTCATATACCAGAAATGTTTGAAGCTACTGACTGAATGAAAGGAGCTGGCATCTCACTCTCTTTGAATCTTCTTTATCATGCTAGGATTAACAGGAAAAAGCAAAAAATTTCAGAATTGCACCTTGCAATGTGGAGATATTACTGTTTGTGCATTTACAATATTCATTGATTTTTGCCATTGAAAAACATGTTTTTCATATACCAGAAATGTTTGAAGCTACTGACTGAATGAAAGGAGCTGGCATCTCACTCTCTTTGAATCTTCTTTATCATGCTAGGATTAGCAGGAAAAAGCAAAAAATTTCAGAATTGCACCTTGCAATGTGGAGATATTACTGTTTGTGCATTTACAATATTCATTGATTTTTGCCATTGAAAAACATGTTTTTCATATACCAGAAATGTTTGAAGCTACTGACTGAATGAAAGGAGCTGGCATCTCACTCTCTTTGAATCTTCTTTATCATGCTAGGATTAACAGGAAAAAGCTAAAAATTTCAGAATTGCACCGTGCAATGTGGAGATATTACTGTTTGTGCATTTACAATATTCATTGATTTTTGCCATTGAAAAACATGTTTTTCATATACCAGAAATGTTTGAAGCTACTGACTGAATGAAAGGAGCTGGCATCTCACTCTCTTTGAATCTTCTTTATCATGCTAGGATTAGCAGGAAAAAGCAAAAAATTTCAGAATTGCACCTTGCAATGTGGAGATATTACTGTTTGTGCATTTACAATATTCATTGATTTTTGCCATTGAAAAACATGTTTTTCATATACCAGAAATGTTTGAAGCTACTGACTGAATGAAAGGAGCTGGCATCTCACTCTCTTTGAATCTTCTTTATCATGCTAGGATTAACAGGAAAAAGCAAAAAATTTCAGAATTGCACCTTGCAATGTGGAGATATTACTGTTTGTGCATTTACAATATTCATTGATTTTTGCCATTGAAAAACATGTTTTTCATATACCAGAAATGTTTGAAGCTACTGACTGAATGAAAGGAGCTGGCATCTCACTCTCTTTGAATCTTCTTTATCATGCTAGGATTAACAGGAAAAAGCTAAAAATTTCAGAATTGCACCGTGCAATGTGGAGATATTACTGTTTGTGCATTTACAATATTCATTGATTTTTGCCATTGAAAAACATGTTTTTCATATACCAGAAATGTTTGAAGCTACTGACTGAATGAAAGGAGCTGGCATCTCACTCTCTTTGAATCTTCTTTATCATGCTAGGATTAGCAGGAAAAAGCAAAAAATTTCAGAATTGCACCTTGCAATGTGGAGATATTACTGTTTGTGCATTTACAATATTCATTGATTTTTGCCATTGAAAAACATGTTTTTCATATACCAGAAATGTTTGAAGCTACTGACTGAATGAAAGGAGCTGGCATCTCACTCTCTTTGAATCTTCTTTATCATGCTAGGATTAACAGGAAAAAGCTAAAAATTTCAGAATTGCACCGTGCAATGTGGAGATATTACTGTTTGTGCATTTACAATATTCATTGATTTTTGCAATTGAAAAACATGTTTTTCATATACCAGAAATGTTTGAAGCTACTGACTGAATGAAAGGAGCTGGCATCTCACTCTCTTTGAATCTTCTTTATCATGCTAGGATTAACAGGAAAAAGCAAAAAATTTCAGAATTGCACCTTGCAATGTGGAGATATTACTGTTTGTGCATTTACAATATTCATTGATTTTTGCCATTGAAAAACATGTTTTTCATATACCAGAAATGTTTGAAGCTACTGACTGAATGAAAGGAGCTGGCATCTCACTCTCTTTGAATCTTCTTTATCATGCTAGGATTAACAGGAAATAGCTAAAAATTTCAGAATTGCACCGTGCAATGTGGAGATATTACTGTTTGTGCATTTACAATATTCATTGATTTTTGCCATTGAAAAACATGTTTTTCATATACCAGAAATGTTTGAAGCTACTGACTGAATGAAAGGAGCTGGCATCTCACTCTCTTTGAATCTTCTTTATCATGCTAGGATTAACAGGAAAAAGCAAAAAATTTCAGAATTGCACCTTGCAATGTGGAGATATTACTGTTTGTGCATTTACAATATTCATTGATTTTTGCCATTGAAAAACATGTTTTTCATATACCAGAAATGTTTGAAGCTACTGACTGAATGAAAGGAGCTGGCATCTCACTCTCTTTGGATCTTCTTTATCATGCTAAGAGGAGCAGGAAAAAGCAAAAAATTTCAGAATTGCACCTTCAATGCGGAGAAATTACTGTTTGTGCATTTACAATATTCATTGATTTTTGCCATTGAAAAACGTCCAGAAATGATTGAAGCTACTGACTGAATGAAAGGAGCTGGCATCTCACTCTCTTTGAATCTTCTTTATCATGCTAAGAGGAGCAGGAAAAAGCAAAAAATTTCAGAATTGCACCTTGCAATGCGGAGAAATTACTGTTTGTGCATTTACAATATTCATTAATTTTTGCCATTGAAAAACATCATGTTATTCATATACCAGAAATGATTGAAGCTACTGACTGAATGAAAGGAGCTGGCATCTCACTCTCTTTGAATCTTCTTTATCATGCTAAGAGGAGCAGGAAAAAGCAAAAAATTTCAGAATTGCACCTTGCAATGCGGAGAAATTACTGTTTGTGCATTTACAATATTCATTGATTTTTGCCATTGAAAAACATCATGTTATTCATATACCAGAAATGTTTGAAGCTACTGACTGAATGAAAGGAGCTGGCATCTCACTCTCTTTGAATCTTCTTTATCATACTAAGAGGAGCAGGAAAAAGCAAAAATTTCAGAATTGCAACTTGCAATGCGGAGAAATTACTGTTTGTGCATTTACAATATTCATTGATTTTTGCCATTGAAAAACGTCCAGAAATGATTGAAGCTACTGACTGAATGAAAGGAGCTGGCATCTCACTCTCTTTGAATCTTCTTTATCATGCTAAGAGGAGCAGGAAAAAGCAAAAAATTTCAGAATTGCACCTTGCAATGCGGAGAAATTACTGTTTGTGCATTTACAATATTCATTGATTTTTGCCATTGAAAAACGTCCAGAAATGATTGAAGCTACTGACTGAATGAAAGGAGCTGGCATCTCACTCTCTTTGAATCTTCTTTATCATGCTAAGAGGAGCAGGAAAAAGCAAAAAATTTCAGAATTGCACCTTGCAATGCGGAGAAATTACTGTTTGTGCATTTACAATATTCATTGATTTTTGCCGCCATTGAAAAACATCATGTTATTCATATACCAGAAATGTTTGAAGCTACTGACTGAATGAAAGGAGCTGGCATCTCACTCTCTTTGAATCTTCTTTATCATGCTAAGAGGAGCAGGAAAAAGCAAAAAATTTCAGAATTGCACCTTGCAATGCGAAGAAATTACTGTTTGTGCATTTACAATATTCATTGATTTTTGCCATTGAAAAACATCATGTTATTCATATACCAGAAATGTTTGATGCTACTGACTGAATGAAAGGAGCTGGCATCTCACTCTCTTTGAATCTTCTTTATCATGCTAAGAGGAGCAGGAAAAAGCAAAAAATTTCAGAATTGCACCTTGCAATGCGGAGAAATTACTGTTTGTGCATTTACAATATTCATTGATTTTTGCCATTGAAAAACGTCCAGAAATGATTGAAGCTACTGACTGAATGAAAGGAGCTGGCATCTCACTCTCTTTGAATCTTCTTTATCATGCTAAGAGGAGCAGGAAAAAGCAAAAAATTTCAGAATTGCACCTTGCAATGCGGAGAAATTACTGTTTGTGCATTTACAATATTCATTGATTTTTGCCATTGAAAAACATCCAGAAATGATTGAAGCTACTGACTGAATGAAAGGAGCTGGCATCTCACTCTCTTTGAATCTTCTTTATCATGCTAAGAGGAGCAGGAAAAAGCAAAAAATTTCAGAATTGCACCTTGCAATGCGGAGAAATTACTGTTTGTGCATTTACAATATTCATTGATTTTTGCCATTGAAAAACGTCCAGAAATGATTGAAGCTTCTGACTGAATGAAAGGAGCTGGCATCTCAGTCTCTTTGAATCTTCTTTATCATGCTAAGAGGAGCAGGAAAAAGCAAAAAATTTCACAATTGCACCTTGCAATGCGGAGAAATTACTGTTTGTGCATCTACAATATTCATTGATTTTTGCCGTTGAAAAACGTCCAGAAATGATTGAAGCTACTGACTGAATGAAAGGAGCTGGCATCTCACTCTCTTTGAGTCTTCTTTACCATGCTAAGAGGAGCAGGAAAAAGCAAAAAATTTCAGAATTGCACCTTGCAATGCGGAGAAATTACTGTTTGTGCATTTACAATATTCATTGATTTTTGCCATTGAAAAACGTCCAGAAATGATTGAAGCTACTGACTGAATGAAAGGAGCTGGCATCTCACTCTCTTTGAATCTTCTTTATCATGCTAAGAGGAGCAGGAAAAAGCAAAAAATTTCAGAATTGCACCTTGCAATGCGGAGAAATTACTGTTTGTGCATTTACAATATTCATTGATTTTTGCCATTGAAAAACATCATGTTATTCATATACCAGAAATGATTGAAGCTACTGACTGAATGAAAGGAGCTGGCATCTCACTCTCTTTGAATCTTCTTTATCATGCTAAGAGGAGCAGGAAAAAGCAAAAAATTTCAGAATTGCACCTTGCAATGCGGAGAAATTACTGTTTGTGCATTTACAATATTCATTGATTTTTGCCATTGAAAAACGTCCAGAAATGATTGAAGCTACTGACTGAATGAAAGGAGCTGGCATCTCACTCTCTTTGAATCTTCTTTATCATGCTAAGAGGAGCAGGAAAAAGCAAAAAATTTCAGAATTGCACCTTGCAATGCGGAGAAATTACTGTTTGTGCATTTACAATATTCATTGATTTTTGCCATTGAAAAACGTCCAGAAATGATTGAAGCTACTGACTGAATGAAAGGAGCTCTCATCTCACTCTCTTTGAATCTTCTTTATCATGCTAAGAGGAGCAGGAAAAAGCAAAAAATTTCAGAATTGCACCTTGCAATGCGGAGAAATTACTGTTTGTGCATTTACAATATTCATTGATTTTTGCCATTGAAAAACATCATGTTATTCATATACCAGAAATGTTTGAAGCTACTGACTGAATGAAAGGAGCTGGCATCTCACTCTCTTTGAATCTTCTTTATCATGCTAAGAGGAGCAGGAAAAAGCAAAAAATTTCAGAATTGCACCTTCAATGCGGAGAAATTACTGTTTGTGCATTTACAATATTCATTGATTTTTGCCATTGAAAAACGTCCAGAAATGATTGAAGCTACTGACTGAATGAAAGGAGCTGGCATCTCACTCTCTTTGAATCTTCTTTATCATGCTAAGAGGAGCAGGAAAAAGCAAAAAATTTCAGAATTGCACCTTGCAATGCGGAGAAATTACTGTTTGTGCATTTACAATATTCATTAATTTTTGCCATTGAAAACATCATGTTATTCATATACCAGAAATGATTGAAGCTACTGACTGAATGAAAGGAGCTGGCATCTCACTCTCTTTGAATCTTCTTTATCATGCTAAGAGGAGCAGGAAAAAGCAAAAAATTTCAGAATTGCACCTTGCAATGCGGAGAAATTACTGTTTGTGCATTTACAATATTCATTAATTTTTGCCATTGAAAAACATCATGTTATTCATATACCAGAAATGATTGAAGCTACTGACTGAATGAAAGGAGCTGGCATCTCACTCTCTTTGAATCTTCTTTATCATGCTAAGAGGAGCAGGAAAAAGCAAAAAATTTCAGAATTGCACCTTGCAATGCGGAGAAATTACTGTTTGTGCATTTACAATATTCATTGATTTTTGCCATTGAAAAACATCATGTTATTCATATACCAGAAATGTTTGA
This sequence comes from Phyllobates terribilis, assembly GCF_046119375.1. Taxonomy (NCBI): domain Eukaryota; kingdom Metazoa; phylum Chordata; class Amphibia; order Anura; family Dendrobatidae; genus Phyllobates; species Phyllobates terribilis. Next base: position 74,473 of record NW_027366070.1, read on the forward strand.
AGCTACTGACTGAATGAAAGGAGCTGGCATCTCACTCTCTTTGAATCTTCTTTATCATACTAAGAGGAGCAGGAAAAAGCAAAAAATTTCAGAATTGCACCTTGCAATGCGGAGAAATTACTGTTTGTGCATTTACAATATTCATTGATTTTTGCCATTGAAAAACGTCCAGAAATGATTGAAGCTACTGACTGAATGAAAGGAGCTGGCATCTCACTCTCTTTGAATCTTCTTTATCATGCTAAGAGGAGCAGGAAAAAGCAAAAAATTTCAGAATTGCACCTTGCAATGCGGAGAAATTACTGTTTGTGCATTTACAATATTCATTGATTTTTGCCATTGAAAAACATCATGTTATTCATATACCAGAAATGTTTGAAGCTACTGACTGAATGAAAGGAGCTGGCATCTCACTCTCTTTGAATCTTCTTTATCATACTAAGAGGAGCAGGAAAAAGCAAAAAATTTCAGAATTGCACCTTCAATGCGGAGAAATTACTGTTTGTGCATTTACAATATTCATTGATTTTTGCCATTGAAAAACGTCCAGAAATGATTGAAGCTACTGACTGAATGAAAGGAGCTGGCATCTCACTCTCTTTGAATCTTCTTTATCATGCTAAGAGGAGCAGGAAAAAGCAAAAAATTTCAGAATTGCACCTTGCAATGCGGAGAAATTACAGTTTGTGCATTTACAATATTCATTAATTTTTGCCATTGAAAAACATCATGTTATTCATATACCAGAAATGATTGAAGCTACTGACTGAATGAAAGGAGCTGGCATCTCACTCTCTTTGAATCTTCTTTACCATGCTAAGAGGAGCAGGAAAAAGCAAAAAATTTCAGAATTGCACCTTGCAATGCGGAGAAATTACTGTTTGTGCATTTACAATATTCATTGATTTTTGCCATTGAAAAACATCATGTTATTCATATACCAGAAATGTTTGAAGCTACTGACTGAATGAAAGGAGCTGGCATCTCACTCTCTTTGAATCTTCTTTATCATACTAAGAGGAGCAGGAAAAAGCAAAAAATTTCAGAATTGCACCTTGCAATGCGGAGAAATTACTGTTTGTGCATTTACAATATTCATTGATTTTTGCCATTGAAAAACGTCCAGAAATGATTGAAGCTACTGACTGAATGAAAGGAGCTGGCATCTCACTCTCTTTGAATCTTCTTTATCATGCTAAGAGGAGCAGGAAAAAGCAAAAAATTTCAGAATTGCACCTTGCAATGCGGAGAAATTACTGTTTGTGCATTTACAATATTCATTGATTTTTGCCATTGAAAAACGTCCAGAAATGATTGAAGCTACTGACTGAATGAAAGGAGCTGGCATCTCACTCTCTTTGAATCTTCTTTATCATGCTAAGAGGAGCAGGAAAAAGCAAAAAATTTCAGAATTGCACCTTGCAATGCGGAGAAATTACTGTTTGTGCATTTACAATATTCATTGATTTTTGCCATTGAAAAACGTCCAGAAATGATTGAAGCTACTGACTGAATGAAAGGAGCTGGCATCTCACTCTCTTTGAATCTTCTTTATCATGCTAAGAGGAGCAGGAAAAAGCAAAAAATTTCAGAATTGCACCTTGCAATGCGGAGAAATTACTGTTTGTGCATTTACAATATTCATTGATTTTTGCCATTGAAAAACATCATGTTATTCATATACCAGAAATGATTGAAGCTACTGACTGAATGAAAGGAGCTGGCATCTCACTCTCTTTGAATCTTCTTTATCATGCTAAGAGGAGTAGGAAAAAGCAAAAAATTTCAGAATTGCACCTTGCAATGCGGAGAAATTACTGTTTGTGCATTTACAATATTCATTGATTTTTGCCATTGAAAAACGTCCAGAAATGATTGAAGCTACTGACTGAATGAAAGGAGCTGGCATCTCACTCTCTTTGAATCTTCTTTATCATGCTAAGAGGAGCAGGAAAAAGCAAAAAATTTCAGAATTGCACCTTGCAATGCGGAGAAATTACTGTTTGTGCATTTACAATATTCATTGATTTTTGCCATTGAAAAACGTCCAGAAATGATTGAAGCTACTGACTGAATGAAAGGAGCTCTCATCTCACTCTCTTTGAATCTTCTTTATCATGCTAAGAGGAGCAGGAAAAAGCAAAAAATTTCAGAATTGCACCTTGCAATGCGGAGAAATTACTGTTTGTGCATTTACAATATTCATTGATTTTTGCCATTGAAAAACATCATGTTATTCATATACCAGAAATGTTTGAAGCTACTGACTGAATGAAAGGAGCTGGCATCTCACTCTCTTTGAATCTTCTTTATCATGCTAAGAGGAGCAGGAAAAAGCAAAAAATTTCAGAATTGCACCTTCAATGCGGAGAAATTACTGTTTGTGCATTTACAATATTCATTGATTTTTGCCATTGAAAAACGTCCAGAAATGATTGAAGCTACTGACTGAATGAAAGGAGCTGGCATCTCACTCTCTTTGAATCTTCTTTATCATGCTAAGAGGAGCAGGAAAAAGCAAAAAATTTCAGAATTGCACCTTGCAATGCGGAGAAATTACTGTTTGTGCATTTACAATATTCATTAATTTTTGCCATTGAAAAACATCATGTTATTCATATACCAGAAATGATTGAAGCTACTGACTGAATGAAAGGAGCTGGCATCTCACTCTCTTTGAATCTTCTTTATCATGCTAAGAGGAGCAGGAAAAAGCAAAAAATTTCAGAATTGCACCTTGCAATGCGGAGAAATTACTGTTTGTGCATTTACAATATTCATTAATTTTTGCCATTGAAAAACATCATGTTATTCATATACCAGAAATGATTGAAGCTACTGACTGAATGAAAGGAGCTGGCATCTCACTCTCTTTGAATCTTCTTTATCATGCTAAGAGGAGCAGGAAAAAGCAAAAAATTTCAGAATTGCACCTTGCAATGCGGAGAAATTACTGTTTGTGCATTTACAATATTCATTGATTTTTGCCATTGAAAAACATCATGTTATTCATATACCAGAAATGTTTGAAGCTACTGACTGAATGAAAGGAGCTGGCATCTCACTCTCTTTGAATCTTCTTTATCATACTAAGAGGAGCAGGAAAAAGCAAAAAATTTCAGAATTGCACCTTGCAATGCGGAGAAATTACTGTTTGTGCATTTACAATATTCATTGATTTTTGCCATTGAAAAACGTCCAGAAATGATTGAAGCTACTGACTGAATGAAAGGAGCTGGCATCTCACTCTCTTTGAATCTTCTTTATCATGCTAAGAGGAGCAGGAAAAAGCAAAAAATTTCAGAATTGCACCTTGCAATGCGGAGAAATTACTGTTTGTGCATTTACAATATTCATTGATTTTTGCCATTGAAAAACATCATGTTATTCATATACCAGAAATGTTTGAAGCTACTGACTGAATGAAAGGAGCTGGCATCTCACTCTCTTTGAATATTCTTTATCATACTAAGAGGAGCAGGAAAAAGCAAAAAATTTCAGAATTGCACCTTCAATGCGGAGAAATTACTGTTTGTGCATTTACAATATTCATTGATTTTTGCCATTGAAAAACGTCCAGAAATGATTGAAGCTACTGACTGAATGAAAGGAGCTGGCATCTCACTCTCTTTGAATCTTCTTTACCATGCTAAGAGGAGCAGGAAAAAGCAAAAAATTTCAGAATTGCACCTTGCAATGCGGAGAAATTACTGTTTGTGCATTTACAATATTCATTGATTTTTGCCATTGAAAAACATCATGTTATTCATATACCAGAAATGTTTGAAGCTACTGACTGAATGAAAGGAGCTGGCATCTCACTCTCTTTGAATCTTCTTTATCATACTAAGAGGAGCAGGAAAAAGCAAAAAATTTCAGAATTGCACCTTGCAATGCGGAGAAATTACTGTTTGTGCATTTACAATATTCATTGATTTTTGCCATTGAAAAACGTCCAGAAATGATTGAAGCTACTGACTGAATGAAAGGAGCTGGCATCTCACTCTCTTTGAATCTTCTTTATCATGCTAAGAGGAGCAGGAAAAAGCAAAAAATTTCAGAATTGCACCTTGCAATGCGGAGAAATTACTGTTTGTGCATTTACAATATTCATTGATTTTTGCCATTGAAAAACGTCCAGAAATGATTGAAGCTACTGACTGAATGAAAGGAGCTGGCATCTCACTCTCTTTGAATCTTCTTTATCATGCTAAGAGGAGCAGGAAAAAGCAAAAAATTTCAGAATTGCACCTTGCAATGCGGAGAAATTACTGTTTGTGCATTTACAATATTCATTGATTTTTGCCGCCATTGAAAAACATCATGTTATTCATATACCAGAAATGTTTGAAGCTACTGACTGAATGAAAGGAGCTGGCATCTCACTCTCTTTGAATCTTCTTTATCATGCTAAGAGGAGCAGGAAAAAGCAAAAAATTTCAGAATTGCACCTTGCAATGCGAAGAAATTACTGTTTGTGCATTTACAATATTCATTGATTTTTGCCATTGAAAAACATCATGTTATTCATATACCAGAAATGTTTGATGCTACTGACTGAATGAAAGGAGCTGGCATCTCACTCTCTTTGAATCTTCTTTATCATGCTAAGAGGAGCAGGAAAAAGCAAAAAATTTCAGAATTGCACCTTGCAATGCGGAGAAATTACTGTTTGTGCATTTACAATATTCATTGATTTTTGCCATTGAAAAACGTCCAGAAATGATTGAAGCTACTGACTGAATGAAAGGAGCTGGCATCTCACTCTCTTTGAATCTTCTTTATCATGCTAAGAGGAGCAGGAAAAAGCAAAAAATTTCAGAATTGCACCTTGCAATGCGGAGAAATTACTGTTTGTGCATTTACAATATTCATTGATTTTTGCCATTGAAAAACATCCAGAAATGATTGAAGCTACTGACTGAATGAAAGGAGCTGGCATCTCACTCTCTTTGAATCTTCTTTATCATGCTAAGAGGAGCAGGAAAAAGCAAAAAATTTCAGAATTGCACCTTGCAATGCGGAGAAATTACTGTTTGTGCATTTACAATATTCATTGATTTTTGCCATTGAAAAACGTCCAGAAATGATTGAAGCTACTGACTGAATGAAAGGAGCTGGCATCTCAGTCTCTTTGAATCTTCTTTATCATGCTAAGAGGAGCAGGAAAAAGCAAAAAATTTCAGAATTGCACCTTGCAATGCGGAGAAATTACTGTTTGTGCATCTACAATATTCATTGATTTTTGCCGTTGAAAAACGTCCAGAAATGATTGAAGCTACTGACTGAATGAAAGGAGCTGGCATCTCACTCTCTTTGAGTCTTCTTTACCATGCTAAGAGGAGCAGGAAAAAGCAAAAAATTTCAGAATTGCACCTTGCAATGCGGAGAAATTACTGTTTGTGCATTTACAATATTCATTGATTTTTGCCATTGAAAAACGTCCAGAAATGATTGAAGCTACTGACTGAATGAAAGGAGCTGGCATCTCACTCTCTTTGAATCTTCTTTATCATGCTAAGAGGAGCAGGAAAAAGCAAAAAATTTCAGAATTGCACCTTGCAATGCGGAGAAATTACTGTTTGTGCATTTACAATATTCATTGATTTTTGCCATTGAAAAACATCATGTTATTCATATACCAGAAATGATTGAAGCTACTGACTGAATGAAAGGAGCTGGCATCTCACTCTCTTTGAATCTTCTTTATCATGCTAAGAGGAGCAGGAAAAAGCAAAAAATTTCAGAATTGCACCTTGCAATGCGGAGAAATTACTGTTTGTGCATTTACAATATTCATTGATTTTTGCCATTGAAAAACGTCCAGAAATGATTGAAGCTACTGACTGAATGAAAGGAGCTGGCATCTCACTCTCTTTGAATCTTCTTTATCATGCTAAGAGGAGCAGGAAAAAGCAAAAAATTTCAGAATTGCACCTTGCAATGCGGAGAAATTACTGTTTGTGCATTTACAATATTCATTGATTTTTGCCATTGAAAAACGTCCAGAAATGATTGAAGCTACTGACTGAATGAAAGGAGCTCTCATCTCACTCTCTTTGAATCTTCTTTATCATGCTAAGAGGAGCAGGAAAAAGCAAAAAATTTCAGAATTGCACCTTGCAATGCGGAGAAATTACTGTTTGTGCATTTACAATATTCATTGATTTTTGCCATTGAAAAACATCATGTTATTCATATACCAGAAATGTTTGAAGCTACTGACTGAATGAAAGGAGCTGGCATCTCACTCTCTTTGAATCTTCTTTATCATGCTAAGAGGAGCAGGAAAAAGCAAAAAATTTCAGAATTGCACCTTCAATGCGGAGAAATTACTGTTTGTGCATTTACAATATTCATTGATTTTTGCCATTGAAAAACGTCCAGAAATGCTTGAAGCTACTGACTGAATGAAAGGAGCTGGCATCTCACTCTCTTTGAATCTTCTTTATCATGCTAAGAGGAGCAGGAAAAAGCAAAAAATTTCAGAATTGCACCTTGCAATGCGGAGAAATTACTGTTTGTGCATTTACAATATTCATTAATTTTTGCCATTGAAAAACATCATGTTATTCATATACCAGAAATGATTGAAGCTACTGACTGAATGAAAGGAGCTGGCATCTCACTCTCTTTGAATCTTCTTTATCATGCTAAGAGGAGCAGGAAAAAGCAAAAAATTTCAGAATTGCACCTTGCAATGCGGAGAAATTACTGTTTGTGCATTTACAATATTCATTGATTTTTGCCATTGAAAAACATGTTATTCATATACCAGAAATGTTTGAAGCTACTGACTGAATGAAAGGAGCTGGCATCTCACTCTCTTTGAATCTTCTTTATCATACTAAGAGGAGCAGGAAAAAGCAAAAAATTTCAGAATTGCACCTTGCAATGCGGAGAAATTACTGTTTGTGCATTTACAATATTCATTGATTTTTGCCATTGAAAAACGTCCAGAAATGATTGAAGCTACTGACTGAATGAAAGGAGCTGGCATCTCACTCTCTTTGAATCTTCTTTATCATGCTAAGAGGAGCAGGAAAAAGCAAAAAATTTCAGAATTGCACCTTGCAATGCGGAGAAATTACTGTTTGTGCATTTACAATATTCATTGATTTTTGCCATTGAAAAACGTCCAGAAATGATTGAAGCTTCTGACTGAATGAAAGGAGCTGGCATCTCAGTCTCTTTGAATCTTCTTTATCATGCTAAGAGGAGCAGGAAAAAGCAAAAAATTTCAGAATTGCACCTTGCAATGCGGAGAAATTACTGTTTGTGCATCTACAATATTCATTGATTTTTGCCGTTGAAAAACGTCCAGAAATGATTGAAGCTACTGACTGAATGAAAGGAGCTGGCATCTCACTCTCTTTGAGTCTTCTTTACCATGCTAAGAGGAGCAGGAAAAAGCAAAAAATTTCAGAATTGCACCTTGCAATGCGGAGAAATTACTGTTTGTGCATTTACAATATTCATTGATTTTTGCCATTGAAAAACGTCCAGAAATGATTGAAGCTACTGACTGAATGAAAGGAGCTGGCATCTCACTCTCTTTGAATCTTCTTTATCATGCTAAGAGGAGCAGGAAAAAGCAAAAAATTTCAGAATTGCACCTTGCAATGCGGAGAAATTACTGTTTGTGCATTTACAATATTCATTGATTTTTGCCATTGAAAAACATCATGTTATTCATATACCAGAAATGATTGAAGCTACTGACTGAATGAAAGAAGCTGGCATCTCACTCTCTTTGAATCTTCTTTATCATGCTAAGAGGAGCAGGAAAAAGCAAAAAATTTCAGAATTGCACCTTGCAATGCGGAGAAATTACTGTTTGTGCATTTACAATATTCATTGATTTTTGCCATTGAAAAACGTCCAGAAATGATTGAAGCTACTGACTGAATGAAAGGAGCTGGCATCTCA